>NC_056737.1:1074623259-1074760759 GCF_019279795.1 Protopterus annectens
TAAATAAAAAAGATACATAGTTGTCTTCGGCATCTGTAGTTAATCTGAGTTCATGGGAAAACTTTGTTTTTTTAATTTTCTTTTTTCAGTTTATCTAGCTGTTGGATGTTCTCTTTAATTTAGGGGTCTTTTGTTCTACTATTTAGGTTAAAGAATTTCTTCCTTTTATTATATAGTTTATTAATGCTTTAGGACCACCACATTGATTTGCTTTTAAACCTCCTAATTCACTTGAATCTAGTTGGGACTTTTAAATTAATACATTTGCACGTGTTTGTAGATCTTGTCTGCTTAACTCTTCATAGTATCAACATTATTTGTAATAATTATATAGGAATGTAGAGACTCTATCATAGAATTGCAGGAGATTTGCAGATTTAAACTCCTTAGATTCTACGATATTCATTTTTAAATGGTTTGCAGATTTTAATGGAGAAGGGTTCTAGTTTAGGGTCTGACTTTACTAGTGAGGGGAATACCTTTGGGATGGTAGATACAGATGCTGAGTTTGTTGCTCAAATATGGTCTATTCATTGGAGAGTAAGAATCTGGTTTATGGAGTTCTTGTTTATAAAATCGAAGAAGTGTTGAGCATATCCTACATTGGTATTATAGATCCCACAGTTTATTATTGCGTAGTTAAAATCACCATGGATAACTACATTCCTACATATGGAGAGATCATCTAGAATATTTGGGAATGTTCTTTGATTTTCTAAAATGCAGAGGGGTCCTTTAGCATGTTATGATCTGATAGCTGATCCTGTTTAATGTGATTTGAATCTCTATTAGCTCCATATCTGTATCAAGGTAATGTGATCTCTAACAAATATAGATATACCACCTCATTTTCCACCATGTCTAAATGAGTGGCAAGCATAAAACCCAGGTACTGAGGGAATGCTGTCTGGGTACTTAAACAAGGTTTCTTTATCAACATGTACATGGATGTTCCACAAATGCAGGAAGCTCTCAAGGTCTAGCAGTTTGTTGTGTAGATTTCTAGAGTTAAGTAGAGCCATCTTGATATGGTCCATTGGTTGGTTTGCTTTCTAAGTTGGGTTAGGAGGTCCATCAGCTGGATCCTGCCTAAAAAGGCACCATGGGGGTAACAAAAGCTTTCACCAGTACGCAGAAACCTTGGAATAAGAAATGCAAAGCATCCTTGGTAAAGTAAGCACAGTTGTCAAACATCTCATCCCATGCTGAAACATACTGGATCTCATAGAAAGACACAAGTTGTTAAGGCCAATCATATTTTGCCTATGCCTCAGCATTATTTTTGGTGAAGGAAAGATTCCACCCAGCACTAGGATCTTCATGAATTTGTGGCATGGATGCAGAGCTTTGTTGTCCTTTTCATATTCTTCAGGATTTTGAGCACCATGTCATTTACCTTAACTTGGTTAACTGATGAAGTTCTAGTTAAATAAAAGAATGAACGCACTCAGTCAGTAAAAACCTGTGTTGGAGACTGTTTCTTTACTGGGTATTGTGGAATTATTTTAGCAGTTTCTTTTGGTTTTTAAGTTCTACACCAGTTTGATTATTTTTGAATTGTTCTAGTTTTGATTTCATTAAGATCTGTGGATTTTTCATAACAGAAGAGCCATAAAGTAGAGAAGGAAAAAGAAGGTATGTAGTAGCCAGAGTAACTCATCTGGAGTAAGTTAGAAGGATAATATGGTACCTGCCTCAAAGGGTCAGTATTCTCTGGTACAGCTGTTTTCTGGGTTGGTAGACCTGATTGAGGGCCATGGCAGTGTTATCATTCACAAGTATTTCCTCAACTGAAGATTTTACTGTAAATTATTTGTATGAGACCGTGAACTTTTGATACCAGTAAGTTATCACATTACTTGGTTTTGCATGGCATAAAATTGTAATAATGAACTTGCAGAGACTTTTCATTCAGTTCTGGCATATTATTGTGGTCTAATAGAAAGAAGATGTGAACCAAAATGGAAGTAAATCTGTGGTGTTGACTCATGATTTAGTACATTAATTTTTTGTTCATCTTAACCCCAACCATCTAGTACCTTTCTCACCCTACCTGTTTACCCACTGGCTGACCGTAGCCATATTGCAGGTGGGGTGAGAACTAACCTAAGGCAAGCTGTCATCCTTATGTGGTTCAGAATATTTTGTCATGCCATATAGAGAGTCACACACCATGTCCTGTATGCAGTGATTATGAAGCAGGTTTTTCACCAGAGACAAACTGCTTGCCGATTCCCAATATTTGTAGTAAATTTAATATCCCTGGTCTCTACCATGAGTTGCTCGTCCATTCCCCATATTTGCAGCAGGGCTAAAGTCCCCCATTTCTACCATGGTCTGCTTTTCCATTCTCCATACTTGAAAGAGGGTTGCAATCTCTGGTCTTTACCACATGCTGCAAATCAGCTGACAATCTCTTTTATTCTCTGGGCCAGGAATGTCTGCAAAGACCAGAGTGCTTCATATCATCTTCTTAGGTTTATGCTATCAGGCCATTAAAAAGATGCAGCAGGTTTTCTAAACAGGCCTTTAGTTCACTTTTTCACCTGTTTATTTATTTGACATTTGTTAATTGAGTTGGTCCAGCTGAGCTATAGCCCATTTTCAGTGGAGACCGAAGGAGAAAAGCTCCAGAATTGTACAGCTCAATAGTAGTATCAGGTATATAACAATATTTATAAATACAGAAAAAAAAGAACATGTAAAACTGTGTTAGTATACAATGTATCTTAAGAGAAGATATTGAAGAAGAGTTTGATAATACTAAACAGAAGGATAATTACAGAGGAGCTATATATATATATATATATTTACACAAGTTAAAATAGCCTCACTCATGGAACTGAAAGAGTAAACAGTGTGTATATAGTGGAGACAATAGAGGAGACAAATATTTGTGTACAGAGAACTGGAGAAAAAAAAGGGGTGCGGAGTTTTAGGTAAGGTCATGACAGAGGCAGGGCCTTGTGTTAAGTAGGAGTTGTTTTAGCTCCTTTTAGAAGTGTCTGGGGTGTTTTACTCAAATGGGAAGAAGCTACTAGTTGTTCCACAGATTTGTATCAAACAGCAGCTTTATGGAACTTACTGCCTTCCTGGCTGTAGGTTTGTAAATCTTCCTTATGATGTCACTGAAGTGCTATTTAAGTACTACTTAATCAGAAAGGGTGTTTTGATAGTGCCAACGTCTAGTTTTAGCCTCTAGAGTTTCTTCTGACCTTTTCTTCCCATTTCAACAACCCACCTCTGAGTTTGTAACAAGACTGAGGTTAAATATCTGGATTGGTTGACTCTTCAGATATCCCCAAAATAGGAATGCTGCAAGCTTTTGAAATCCATTTCTTTTGTCTTTAGAGCTTTCAGCCCCTCTAATTAATTTACAGCAAGCATCCACAAATCAGAGGTCCTCCTATAGGGCATAATCAATGCCCCTTCCAGCCCATTAAGTATATAAAAGGCACACAGTGGCTGAAATACTCAGGCTCAGCACTATCCCTGATTGGTCAGGATTGTTCTATGCTAGTAAATGTTGTCTTTATTTGTGATTTACCCTATGAAAATTAGGGTGTAGGTCTTAATTGTTTTAAATTTTAAATAAATGGTTCAACAGTCCCTGACTGTCAAAATGGTGGTTCTTCCAGAAAGTAATGGGCACCTTTAATATGCAAGTTACAAAGAATAGGAATGTAGCTATATTTACTGTTTTAATAATGATCTGAAGAAGTCTTATCTTTTGGGGGGGGGGGGTGTCTCTCTTATTGTTTTGTGATTCTGTGTAGTTAAAATAATTACTATACGTGTCTCCATTTTTGCTGTTTTGACTGAGATGCATGTGTGTAGTAAAAGTGAATAGATCTTCAGCCCCAGTGGTTTAGAGGGATAAAGCCCTGACTTTAACCCATGTAACCTCAGTACAAGTACTATCTCAGACACCTGCTGGAGTTGGTATGGGGAAAGGGAGGCGTGACATAGCTTTGCTAATTTGTTATTCTTTGGGGGGAGGGACATGACACATGTCTGGTTACTCATTCTTATGGTAAAATCCAAGATGGAGATCAGAGACCATCTGGGAGCACTGACCTCAAAGGTGGCAGGGCAGCCTTGAGGAATTATGTCACTGGAGGAAAAGAGAAACACATTGCCATTGGCAGACATTCAACCTCTAACCCTGTGCTCTGGGGTTAGAGACTCAGAAAGTGCAAGAATCAAACCATCCCTGATTACTGTCTTAGCTCATTACATCCAAGTGATGCCTCCAGGTACATCTGCAGTAACGTCCTACTGACACCTCTAGGTGTCAAATATTGCTTGTTCATATTTGCATCAATAATTCCAAAACAATGCTATGTACAAGGTTTTAAAAGATTTCATCTTAAAGCTTACACAATAGCAAACTCAACTGCATTAATATTTGACCTCTTTCTAGTGCAGGTAAATAGATATTAACTGTTGTTTTTATGATATTAATTTGTATAGTTATAATTTTCACATTTTTCTAAATATCTCAACAACCACGTAACACAGACAAAATTCCTTAGCTTCATATGAAAGCTCTCAGCTAGATGAATAAAATGTTGTTGACCAGTATGTGTGTAACTTGAGTGGTTGCTGGGATAAAAATATTACAAATGTGATAGTTACTATGTTTACTGTGACTTATAAAATTCAGTTTATGGCCTAGAGCCTAAAGAATACTACCAGTATAAAAATAGTTTGCGCTGAAGGGTTTACCATTTATACTTCTTTCATAGCCTCGGTGGTTCCAGAGATATGAACATTTGTTTGAAATGTGAGGACGTAATTTGATTCTGTCAAAAGGATTAGGCTGTGCCCATTCATTGGAAGTTACAGTGCAAACTTCCTGAACTCCATGAGTTAATGATGACCACTCCTGGCTGATCCTTCCCCTCCATTTATAGGGGAATGAATGGGCCAATTGACTCCTTTATTGAACTCCAAACTATAACACAGAACTCCTTGTCTATTGAAAACTGGCTCAACCAAAATCATCTTATTCTAAACCCAAAAAAGTCCAAGCTATTACTTTTTTTTACCAAAAACAATATCTCACCTTAAACCATCTTTCACCATTACTTCCCATAACAATACCCCCATCTCAGTTGAAAGTCACACTAAACTACTAGGATCCATTATTGATGATCAACTAACATTTGACCTACATGTCCTAAGTAACATTAAAAAAAACAATCAAAAACTTGGTCTCCTTTATAGAAATAAAAACTTTCTTGCAAGCAAAGCTAAAATAGCTCTTACACATAGGTTCATAGGTGTGTACTAGGCTAATGGCCCTGGAGTCTTTACAAGCCTAGCCCATAGGATTACCCTGGCATCATGCCACCCAACCTTAGTTCCCAGTGCTTCTGTGGAGTACAGCCACTAGAGTGATCCCCAGGGTGAATTTTCTATTTCTCATGATTTCCCAAGATTTCTCTTGAACAGGGTCAGTGAGGTGCTCTGTTTGATATGTATGGGAAGTCTATTCCATAGCATGGGCAGTCCCTGGGTTATGAACCTGTTCCTCCAGCATGTTCTGTTACTATTAGCATGCTTATCTATTACCTATCCTTCTTTATGGCTCTCAAATTCTCACCAATCTACAGGCTACACTTATAATTAAACTAGAATCCACTTACAACAAGGTAGCTAAATTTGCTGCTGAAATACCGTACTCATCTCATCACTGCCTTGCTCTCAGAAAACTGAACTGGTTAGAATTACCACATAACCTCTTCCTTTCTCAGATCCAGATAATTCATTCTGTTCTTTACCTGTAATCTCCCACTACACCCCTGCAAGAACACTCCAGTGCTCTAAACAACATCGCCTGTCCATTCACAAACCCATGATTAACTCAGGAAAAAACCTTTATAGCTATCTGCCTGCTGTGAACTGGAATAAATTACCACTAGATTTCCATCTCCTTAGACCCAAACCCCAATTCAGAAAAGCAGTAAAAAATCACTTAAGCAAAACTACACGTCAGTGCTATCTCCCACATGATTGACTCCCCTCTCTTAGCTACTCTATCTCTCCCCTTTTTTTCTAAATCTTTACAACTCTATTTTTTTCTTAGCACTCTTTTTCTTTCATTTGTAAGCTATCCTTCCTTCCTCTTCGTCTCTATTTTCTTTTAGTTACTTAACCTCTTCTTCTTTCATACTACGCCAGTTTATCTTATCTCTGGTATATTACTTTTAAACAGTCAAATGAATAAGCTTAGTAGTCCTTTCTTATCTGTACCTACACTCTTAGCAATCGTGATTGCCCTATAATTATAACAATATGTATTCTTGTACTCCGCACTGTACCTACACACGCTATAATGTTGATTCTTATTTCCATGTATTTTTAACCTGTTTTAGTTATTCTATGTATGTTTCTTGTTTTATTAATTGAATACCAAGTTAACTTTATTCTATGTATTTACTGTGGAGCTTTTCTCTCTGGGTCTCCACCGAAAAAGGGCTCTGTCCCAGCTGGACCAACCTGGTCAACAAATGTCAAATAAATAAATAAAGCTCCATTATTATCATGTATAATTACATGATGGAAACTGTAAGGCTCACATTACTTTATTCATTCTCCAGAATTACAAATCTGGAATTTGTTGAATCAGATTATTGTTTTCTACTTCAGGTTTCGCAGTTTCTTATATTAGGTATATTAATTATTTTGTTTCATTTGAGGCTTTGCTATTTGCTTGGTGTTGCTCCAGTTTCACAGATTGATTTGAGTGATGTGCAAGTCATTAGCAGTGTTTGAGTGTTTCTGTGTATATGGCTTTTTCATAAATTGCTTATATATTTTTCTTTTTATCAGGAGTTGCTGGAATGAGTGAAGTTATTGCGATCCTTATTCTGAATAATGCACATTATTTTTGTCAAAACTGTTGATATGAGATAAATAACACATCCTGTGGGTATATGTAAGAAATAATGCAAGACATTTTGTGCATTAGGGCAATTGACTGCCCCGGGATGTGGTGAAGGCTCATGCTGAATGTGTGAGTGTGAGTGTGTGAGTGTGTGTGTGTGTGTGTGTGTGTGTGGGGGTTCACTCCTAAAAGTTTTATTTTATAACACCTTCCAAATGACCTCTGTGTTTTTGTTGAGCTCTTTATTGTATGATTGTGAAATATTAAATGTTGGATTTGCTTGTTTCTTGCTGATATTTGACACACGTTATTTATATTGCATTATTACACATTTTGTACTTTAAGAGATAGCAACATAATAATGAATTTATGTACTTGATTACAAACCTTCATTTGGATATTTTTTCTATATGCATGTGTGCGTGTATGAGTGCATGTATATGTGTATATGTGTGTGTGTGTGTGTGTGTGTGTGTGTGTGTGTGTGTGTGTGTGTGTGTGTGTGTGTGTGTGTGTTTGTGTGTTTAAATAATTTCAGAAAGCAACATTTGAAAATGTAGTACTTTTTTGCCTGGAGCTGTAACATTCACCTTTAACAACATAATGCAAACTGAGCGTTATTGGGAAATGTCCAGTCTGTAGTTCTCTAAGTGGAATAGTACCATAGAATAGAAATGGAAAACTACTATATGCAAAAAATGTGTTTTATTTACATTCTGCTTTGTATCACTGAAACTGGCTAATTGCTTTCTTGTCTGCTGTTAAAATAATTGTCAAACCATAGCAGTTCTGTGTGGTGATTTACTGAAAGGATTAAAGACATGATAAGAAAATTTACAGTGGTATGATTTCACTTTCTAACATATCTGTAATGTCCATCCTTGTTTTATATCACAGTTATGCAGAGCTAATAGCTTGATGTTTCAGAGGTTTGACTAATTACATTTCAGAACTTAGGAAAGGCACTTAATATCTGGTTAGAATGTGGGTTATGAGGTTCACCTACAAAATAACTGGCAGAAAATTTCCTGGAATAAACTTCTGAAAACAAATGACTGATTGATTACCTCTGCCAAATAAAATGAAAACGTTTTTGCATGTTTTGCAAAGCTGCCATACAATTTACCCATATACGATATGCATGGTTTCACAACTGCGAGGAAAGAAGAACAAAGTCACATTGACCTGCTGAGAGAACATTCAGCGAGTGCTAAAGCTGGGTGGAGAAGTTTCTAAAATCCACTTCCAATGAACCTCAAACTAGGTTATTTTGTAGGGGGCACTCATCACACTTTTCTTCTTAACAGCTCCACTATCATATAGTATCAATTAACTCTGCTCATGCTTAAAGTAGTTTTTGACAAATCTACTTCAAGGCATTAGCAGTCACTGAAAGATTGCTTAAACAACTCCTAGATTCTCACAACAAACCATAATAAGATGGGGTCTGTATTATATTAGCGAAAATCCTATTAAGCGAATATGAAAACACTGACACGTATTGCACGAACCGCGAATATGCCGAATGCACAAAACTGCGAAATTCAAACAGTCAAATCCCCATAGTCGGCCAACTCCACCTCCCACTACATACTCCCTACCAAACAAAATAAATAAACCACATACATACACTAACCAAAACCCTACTTCTAACCCTAAAGTAAAGCACCAAAACCCTACTTCTAACCCTACACTAAACCTTACATACATTATCTATGCACTTACCTTAACCTGCACCCTAACCCTAAGGTCTGTAACTATCGCACACTTACCCTACACAGATATACCAAAACAAAATAAATAATCCACACACATACATTTAACAAAACCCTAATTCTAACCCTACACTAAACCTTACATACATTACCGATCTATGAACTTACCTTAACCCGCACGCTAACCCTAAGGTCCATAACTACTGCACACTTACCTTACGGAGCTATACAGCAGACAGGCCAACAATGACACTTCAACATTTCTAATTTCGCGGTATTGGATATTCGGCGTTTCTGTGTTTCGCGCAATACATGTCACTCTTTTCGTATTTGTGTAAAAGGACTTTCATGCATCTAAATGGAACCTTTAAGATGAACATTGTGATACAAGAGTCTTGCAGTCCAGTTAGCAAACATCAGAATAATAAAACATCAGGAAATGGGCTTGGGTAACTAGTAAGCCGAAAATTAGTCACTGAGTACATATAGGAACAGCGGGTTATGATATAATATTCTTAGAACTGTTGACGTCTTGTTAGTACATATAGGAACAGCAGGTTATGATATAATATCCGAACTGTTGACATCTTGTATATAGGAAACAGCGAGTTATAATATAATATCCTTAGAACTGTTGACATCTTGTTAGTACATACAGGAACAGCGGGTTATGATATAATATCCTTAAAACTGTTGACATCTTGTTAGTACATATAGGAATAGCGGGTTATAAAATAATATCCTTAGAACTGTTGACATCTTGTTAGTACATATAGGAACAGCAGGTTATAATATAATATCCTTAGAACTGTTGACATCTTGTTAGTACATACAGAAACAGCGGGTTATAATATAATATCCTTAGAACTGTTGACATCTTGTTAGTACATATAGGAACAGCGGGTTATGATATAATATCCTTAGAACTGTTGACATCTTGTTAGCACATATAGGAACAGTGGGTTATGATATAATATCCTTAGAACTGTTGACATCTTGTTAGTACATATAGGAACAGCGGGTTATAATTTAATATCCTTTGAGCTGTTGATGTCTTGTTATTACATATAGGAACAGTGGGTTATGATATAATATCCTTAGAACTGTTGACATCTTGTTAGTACATAAAGGAACAGCGGTTTATGATATAATATCCTTATAACTGTTGACATCTTGTATATAGGAAACAGTGGGTTATGATATAATATCCTTAGAACTGTTGAACTCTTGTTAGTACATATAGGAACAGCGGGTTATGATATAATATCCTTAGAACTGTTGACATCTTGCATATAAGAAACAGCAGGTTATAATATAATATCCTTAGAGCTGTTGACATCTTGTTAGAACATATAGGAACAGCGGGTTATGATATAATATCCTTAGAACTGTTGTCATCTTGTATATAGGAAACAGCGGGTTATAATATAAAATCCTTAGAACTGTTGATGTCTTGTTAGTACATATAGGAACAGCGGGTTATGATATAATATCTTTAGAACAGTTAACATCTTGTTAGTACATATAGGAACAACGGGTTATGATATAATATCCTTGAACTGTTGACCTCTTGTAGATAGGAACAGCGGGTTATGATATAATATCCTTAGAACTGTTGGCATCTTGTCAGTACATATAGGAACAGCGGGTTATGATATAATATCCTTAGAACTATTGACCTCTTTTTAGTACATATAGGAACAGCGGGTTATGATATAATATCCTTAGAACTGTTGAAATCTTGTTAGTACATATAGGAACAGCGGGTTATGATATAATATCCTTAGAACTGATGACATCTTGTATATAGGAAACAGCGGGTTATGATATAATAGCCTTAGAAATGTTGAAATCTTGTTAGTACATATAGGAACAGCAGGTTATGATATAATATCCTTAGAACTGTTGACATCATGTATATAGGAAACAGCGGGTTATAATATAATATCCTTAGAACTGTTGACCTCTTGTTAGTACATATAGGAAAAGCAGGTTATGATATAATATCCTTAGAACTGTTGACATCTTGTTAGTACCTATAGGAACAGTGGGTTATGGGATAATATCCTTAGAACTGTTGACATCTTGTATATAAGAAACAGCGGGTTATAGTATAATATCCTTAGAACTATTGACAGCTTGTTAGTACATATAGGAACAGCTGGTTATAATATAATATCCTTAGAACTGTTGACATCTTGTTAGTACATACAGGAACAGCGGGTTATGATATAATATCCTTAGAACTGTTGACATCTTGTTAGTACATATAGGAACAGTGGGTTATGATATAATATCCTTAGAACTGTTGACATCTTGTTAGTACATATAGGAACAGCGGGTTATGATATAATATCCTTAGAACTGTTGACATCTTGTTAGTACATATAGGAACAGTGGGTTGTGATATAATATCCTTAGAACTGTTGACATCTTGTATGTAGGAAACAGTGGGTTATGATATAATATCCTTAGGACTGTTGAAATCTTGTTAGTACATATAGGAACAGCGGGTTATGATATAATATCCTTAGAACTGTTGACATCATGTATATAGGAAACAGCGGGTTATAATATAATATCCTTAGAACTGATGACCTCTTGTTAGTACATATAGGAACAGCAGGTTATGATATAATATCCTTAGAACTGTTGACATCTTGTTAGTACATATAGGAACAGCAGGTTATGATATAATATCCTTAGAACTGTTGACATCTTGTATATAAGAAAGAGCAGGCTATAGTATAATATCCTTAGAACTGTTGAAATCTTGTTAGTACATATAAGAACAACGGGTTATAATGTAATATCCTTAGAACTGTTGACAGCTTGTTAGTACATATAAGAACAGCGGGTTATGATATAATATCCTTAGAACTGTTGACATCTTGTTAGTACATATAGGAACAGTGGGTTATGATATAATATCCTTAGAACTGTTGACAACTTGTTAGTACATATAGGAACAGAGGGTTATGATATAATATCCTTAGAACTGTTGACATCTTGTTAGTACATATAGGAACAGCAGGTTATGATATAATATCCTTAGAATTGTTGACATCTTGTTAGTACATATAAGAACACCGGGTTATGATATAATATCCTTAGAACTGTTGACAGCTTGTTAGTACATATAGGAACAGTGGTTTATGATATAATATCCTTAGAATTGTTGACATCTTGTTAGTACATGTAGGAACAGCGGGTTATAATATAATATCCTTAGAACTGTTGACATCTTGTTAGTACATATAGGAACAGTGGGTTATGATACAATATACTTAGAACTGTTGACATCTTGTTAGTACATATAGGAACAGCGGGTTATGATATAATATCCTTAGAACTGTTGACATCTTGTTAGTACATATAGGAACAGCGGGTTATAATATAATATCCTTAGAACTGTTTCCAACTTGTTAGTACATATTGGAACAGCGGGTTATGATATAATATCCTTAGAACTGTTGACATCTTGTTAGTACGTAGAGGAACAGCGGGTTATGATATAATATCCTTAGAACTGTTGACAGCTTGTTAGTACATACAGGAACAGCGGGTTATAATATAATATCCTTAGAACTGTTGACATCTGGTTAGTACATATAAGAACAGCAGGTTATGATATAATATCCTTAGAACTGTTGACATCTTGTTAGTATATATAGGAACAGTGGGTTATGATATAATATCCTTAGAACTGTATCTTGTTAGTACATATATGAACAGCGGGTTATGATATAATATCCTTAGAATTGTTGACATCTTGTTAGTACATATAGGAACAGCGGGTTATGATATAATATCCTTAGAACTGTTGACATCTTGTTAGTACATATAGGAACAGCGGGTTATGATATAATATCCTTAGAACTGTTGACATCTTGTTAGTACATATAGGAACAGCGGGTTATATAATATCCTTAGAACTGTTGACAGCCTATTAGTACGTATAGGAACAGCGGATTATAATATAATATCCTTAGAACTGTTGACATCTTGTTAGTATATATAAGAACAGCAGGTTATGATATAATATCCTTAGAACTGTTGACATCTTGTTAGTACATATAGGAACAGTGGGTTATGATATAATATCCTTAGAACTCTTGACAGCTTGTTAGTACATATAGGAACAGTGGGTTATAATATAATATCCTTAGAACTGTTGACATCTTGTTAGTACATTTAAGAACAGCAGGTTATGATATAATATCCTTAGAACTGTTGACATCTTGTTAGTACATATAGGAACAGTGGGTTATGATATAATATCCTTAGAACTGTTGACATCTTGTTAGTACATATAGGAACAGCGGGTTATGATATAATATCCTTAGAACTTGTGACATCTTGTTAGTACATATAGGAACAGTGGGTTATAATATCCTTTGAACTGTTGACATCTTGTTAGTACATATAGGAACAGCGGGTAATAATATAATATCCTTAGAACTGTTGACATCTTGTTAGTGCATATAGGAACAGTGGGTTATGATATAATATCCTTAGAACTGTTGACATCTTGTTAGTACATACTGGAACAGCGGGTTATGATATAATATCCTTAGAACTGTTGACATCTTGTTAGTACATATAGGAACAGCAGGTTATGATATAATATGCTTAGAACTGTTGACATCTTGTTAGTACATATAGGAAAAGTGGGTTATAATATAATATCCTTAGAACTGTTGACTGCTTGTTAGTACATATAGGAACAGCGGGTTATAATATAATATCCTTAGAACTGTTGACATTTTGTTAGTACATATAAGAACAGCAGGTTATGATATAATATCCTTAGAACTGTTGACATCTTGTTAGTACATATAGGAACAGCGGGTTATAATATAATATCCTTTGAACTGTTCACATCTTGTTAGTACATATAGGAACAGCAGGCTATAATATCCTTAGAACTGTTGACATCTTGTTAGTGCATTTAGAAACAGTGGGTTATGATATAATATCCTTAGAACTGTTGACATCTTGTTAGTGCATACAGGAAGAGCGGGTTATGATATAATATTCTTAGAACTGTTGACATCTTGTTAGTACATATAAGGACAGCAGGTTATGATATAATATGCTTAGAACTCTAGACATCTTGTTAGTACATATAGGAAAAGCGGGTTATGATATAATATCCTTAGAACTGTTGACATCTTGTTAGTACATATAGGAACAGCTGGTTATCATATAATATCCTTAGAACTGTTGACAGCTTGTTAGTGCATATAGCAACAGCGGGTTATGATATAATATCCTTAGAACTGTTGACATCTTGTATATAAGAAACAGCGGGTTATAGTATAATATCCTTAGAACTATTGACAGCTTGTTAGTACCTATAGGAACAGCTGGTTATAATATAATATCCTTAGAACTGTTGACATCTTGTTAGTATATACAGGAACAGCGGGTTATGATATAATATCCTTAGAACTGTTGACATCTTGTTAGTACATATAGGAACAGTGGGTTATGATATAATATCCTTAGAAATATTGACATCTTGTTAGTACATATAGGAACAGCGGGTTATGATATAATATCCTTAGAACTGTTGACATCTTGTTAATACATATAGGAACAGTGGGTTGTGATATAATATCCTTAGAACTGTTGACATCTTGTATATAGGAAACAGCGGGTTATGATATAATATCCTTAGGACTGTTGAAATCTTGTTAGTACATATAGGAACAGCGGGTTATGATATAATATCCTTAGAACTGTTGACATCATGTATATAGGAAACAGCGGGTTATAATATAATATCCTTAGAACTGTTGACCTCTTGTTAGTACATATAGGAACAGCAGGTTATGATATAATATCCTTAGAACTGTTGACATTTTGTTAGTACATATAGGAACAGCGGGTTATGGTATAATATCCTTAGAACTGTTGACATCTTGTATATAAGAAACAGCAGGTTATAGTATAATATCCTTAGAACTGTTGACATCTTGTTAGTACATATAGGAACAGCGGGTTATAATATAATATCCTTAGAACTGTTGACAGCTTGTTAGTACATATAAGAACAGCGGGTTATGATATCATATCCTTAGAACTGTTGACAGCTTGTTAGTACATATAGGAACAGCGGGTTATGATATAATATCCTTAGAACTGTTGACATCTTGTTAGTACATATAGGAACAGCGGGTTATGATATAATATCCTTAGAACTGTTGACATCTTGTTAGTACATATAGGAACAGCGGGTTATGATATAATATCCTTAGAACTGTTGACATCTTGTTAGTACATATAGGAACAGCGGGTTATGATATAATATCCTTAGAACTGTTGACATCTTGTTAGTACATATAGGAACAGCAGGTTATGATATAATATGCTTAGAACTGTTGACATCTTGTTAGTACATATAGGAAAAGCAGGTTATAATATAATATCCTTAGAACTGTTGACAACTTGTTAGTACATATAGGAAGAGAGGGTTATGATATAATATCCTTAGAACTGTTGACAACTTGTTAGTACATATAGGAAGAGAGGGTTATGATATAATATCCTTAGAACTGTTGACATCTTATTAGTACATATAGGAACAGCAGGTTATGATATAATATCCTTAGAATTGTTGACATCTTGTTAGTACATGTAGGAACAGCGGGTTGTAATATAATATCCTTAGAACTGTTGACATCTTGTTAGTACATATAGGAACAGCAGGTTATGATATAATATCCTTAGAACTGTTGACATCTTGTTAGTACATATAGGAACAGTGGGTTATGATATAATATCCTTAGAACTGTTGACATCTTGTTAGTACATATAGGAACAGCGGGTTATGATATAATATCCTTAGAACTGTTGACAGCTTGTTAGTGCATATAGGAACACCTGGTTATAATATAATATCCTTAGAACTGTTGACATCTTGTTAGTACATATAGGAACAGCGGGTTATGATATAATATCCTTAGAACTGTTGACATCTTGTTAGTACATATAGGAACAGTGGGTTATGATATAATATCCTTAGAACTGTTGACATCTTGTTAGTACATATAGGAACAGCGGGTTATGATATAATATCCTTAGAACTGTTGACATCTTGTTAGTACATATAGGAACAGTGGGTTATGATATAATATCCTTAGAACTGTTGACATCTTGTTAGTACATATAGGAACAGTGGGTTATGATATAATATCCTTAGAACTGTTGACATCTTGTTAGTACATATAGGAACAGCGGGTTATGATATAATATCCTTAGAACTGTTGACATCTTGTTAGTACATATAGGAACAGCGGGTTATGATATAATATCCTTAGAACTGTTGACATCTTGTTAGTACATATAGGAACAGCAGGTTATGATATAATATCCTTAGAACTGTTGACATCTTGTATATAAGAAACAGCAGGTTATAGTATAATATCCTTAGAACTGTTGACATCTTGTTAGTACATATAGGAACAGCGGGTTATAATATAATATCCTTAGAACTGTTGACATCTTGTTAGTACGTATAAGAACAGCGGGTTATCATATAATATCCTTAGAACTGTTGACAGCCTGTTAGTACGTATAGGAACAGCGGGTTATAATATAATATCCTTAGAACTGTTGACATCTTGTTAGTACATATAGGAACAGCGGGTTATGATATAATATCCTTAGAACTGTTGACATCTTGTTAGTACATATAGGAACAGCGGGTTATGATATAATATCCTTAGAACTGTTGACATCTTGTTACTACATATAGGAACAGTGGGTTATGATATAATATCCTTAGAACTGTTGACATCTTCTTAGTACATATAGGAACAGCGGGTTATAATATAATATCCTTAGAACTGTTTACAACTTGTTAGTACATATTGGAACAGCGGGTTATGATATAATATCCTTAGAACTGTTGACATCTTGTTAGTACATATAGGAACAGCGGGTTATGATATAATATCCTTAGAACTGTTGACATCTTGTTAGTACATATAGGAACAGCGGGTTATAATATAATATCCTTAGAACTGTTGACATCTTGTTAGTACATATAGGAACAGCAGGTTATGATATAATATGCTTAGAACTGTTGACATCTTGTTAGTACATATAGGAACAGCAGGTTATGATATAATATGCTTAGAACTGTTGACATCTTGTTAGTACATATAGGAAAAGCAGGTTATAATATAATATCCTTAGAACTGTTGACAACTTGTTAGTACATATAGGAAGAGAGGGTTATGATATAATATCCTTAGAATTGTTGACATCTTGTTAGTACATATAAGAACACCGGGTTATGATATAATATCCTTAGAACTGTTGACAGCTTGTTAGTACATATAGGAACAGTGGTTTATGATATAATATCCTTAGAACTGTTGACATCTTGTTAGTACATATAGGAACAGCAGGTTATGATAAAATATCCTTAGAACTGTTGACATCTTGTTAGTACATATAGGAACAGCGGGTTATGATATAATATCCTTAGAACTGTTGACATCTTGTTAGTACATATAGGAACAGTGGGTTATGATATAATATCCTTAGAACTGTTGACATCTTGTTAGTACATATAGGAACAGCGGGTTATAATATAATATCCTTAGAACTGTTGACATCTTGTTAGTACATATAGGAACAGTGGGTTATGATATAATATCCTTAGAACTGTTGACATCTTGTTAGTACATATAGGAACAGCGGGTTATGATATAATATCCTTAGAACTGTTGACATCTTGTTAGTACATATAGGAACAGCGGGTTATGATATAATATCCTTAGAACTGTTGACATCTTGTTAGTACATATAGGAACAGCGGGTTATGATATAATATCCTTAGAACTGTTGACATCTTGTTAGTACATATAGGAACAGCGGGTTATGATATAATATCCTTAGAACTGTTGACATCTTGTTAGTACATATAGGAACAGCGGGTTATAATATAATATCCTTAGAACTGTTGACATCTTGTTAGTACATATAAGAACAGCAGGTTATGATATAATATCCTTAGAACTGTTGACATCTTGTTAGTACATATAGGAACAGTGGGTTATGATATAATATCCTTAGAACTGTTGACATCTTGTTAGTACATATAGGAACAGCGGGTTATGATATAATATCCTTAGAACTGTTGACATCTTGTTAGTACATATAGGAACAGTGGGTTATGATATAATATCCTTAGAATGGTTGACATCTTGTTAGTACATGTAGGAACAGCGGGTTGTAATATAATATCCTTAGAACTGTTGACATCTTGTTAGTACATATAGGAACAGCAGGTTATGATAAAATATCCTTAGAACTGTTGACATCTTGTTAGTACATATAGGAACAGCGGGTTATGATATAATATCCTTAGAACTGTTGACATCTTGTTAGTACATATAGGAACAGCGGGTTATGATATAATATCCTTAGAACTGTTGACATCTTGTTAGTACATATAGGAACAGCGGGTTATAATATAATATCCTTAGAACTGTTGACATCTTGTTAGTATATATAAGAACAGCAGGTTATGATATAATATCCTTAGAACTGTTGACATCTTGTTAGTACATATAGGAACAGTGGGTTATGATATAATATCCTTAGAACTGTTGACATCTTGTTAGTACATATAGGAACAGTGGGTTATAATATAATATCCTTAGAACTGTTGACATCTTGTTAGTACATATAAGAACAGCAGGTTATGATATAATATCCTTAGAACTGTTGACATCTTGTTAGTACATATAGGAACAGTGGGTTATGATATAATATCCTTAGAACTGTTGACATCTTGTTAGTACATATAGGAACAGCGGGTTATGATATAATATCCTTAGAACTGTTGACATCTTGTTAGTACATATAGGAACAGTGGGTTATGATATAATATCCTTAGAACTGTTGACATCTTGTTAGTACATATAGGAACAGCGGGTTATGATATAATATCCTTAGAACTGTTGACATCTTGTTAGTACATATAGGAACAGTGGGTTATGATATAATATCCTTAGAACTGTTGACATCTTGTTAGTACATATAGGAACAGCGGGTTATGATATAATATCCTTAGAACTGTTGACATCTTGTTAGTACATATAGGAACAGTGGGTTATGATATAATATCCTTAGAACTGTTGACATCTTGTTAGTACATATAGGAACAGCGGGTTATGATATAATATCCTTAGAACTGTTGACATCTTGTTAGTACATATAGGAACAGCAGGTTATGATATAATATCCTTAGAACTGTTGACATCTTGTTAGTACATATAGGAACAGCGGGTTATGATATAATATCCTTAGAACTGTTGACATCTTGTTAGTACATATAAGAACAGCAGGTTATGATATAATATCCTTAGAACTGTTGACATCTTGTTAGTACATATAGGAACAGCGGGTTATGATATAATATCCTTAGAACTGTTGACATCTTGTTAGTACATATAGGAACAGTGGGTTATGATATAATATCCTTAGAACTGTTGACATCTTGTTAGTACATATAGGAACAGCGGGTTATGATATAATATCCTTAGAACTGTTGACATCTTGTTAGTACATATAGGAACAGCGGGTTATGATATAATATCCTTAGAACTGTTGACATCTTGTTAGTACATATAGGAACAGCGGGTTATGATATAATATCCTTAGAACTGTTGACATCTTGTTAGTACATATAGGAACAGCGGGTTATGATATAATATCCTTAGAACTGTTGACATCTTGTTAGTACATATAGGAACAGCGGGTTATGATATAATATCCTTAGAACTGTTGACATCTTGTTAGTACATATAGGAACAGCGGGTTATGATATAATATCCTTAGAACTGTTGACATCTTGTTAGTACATATAGGAACAGCGGGTTATGATATAATATCCTTAGAACTGTTGACATCTTGTTAGTACATATAGGAACAGCGGGTTATGATATAATATCCTTAGAACTGTTGACATCTTGTTAGTACATATAGGAACAGTGGGTTATGATATAATATCCTTAGAACTGTTGACATCTTGTTAGTACATATAGGAACAGCGGGTTATGATATAATATCCTTAGAACTGTTGACATCTTGTTAGTACATATAGGAACAGCGGGTTATAATATAATATCCTTAGAACTGTTGACATCTTGTTAGTACATATAAGAACAGCAGGTTATGATATAATATCCTTAGAACTGTTGACATCTTGTTAGTACATATAGGAACAGTGGGTTATGATATAATATCCTTAGAACTGTTGACATCTTGTTAGTACATATAGGAACAGCGGGTTATGATATAATATCCTTAGAACTGTTGACATCTTGTTAGTACATATAGGAACAGCGGGTTATGATATAATATCCTTAGAACTGTTGACATCTTGTTAGTACATATAGGAACAGCGGGTTATGATATAATATCCTTAGAACTGTTGACATCTTGTTAGTACATATAGGAACAGCGGGTTATGATATAATATCCTTAGAACTGTTGACATCTTGTTAGTACATATAGGAACAGTGGGTTATAATATAATATCCTTAGAACTGTTGACATCTTGTTAGTACATTTAAGAACAGCAGGTTATGATATAATATCCTTAGAACTGTTGACATCTTGTTAGTACATATAGGAACAGTGGGTTATGATATAATATCCTTAGAACTGTTGACATCTTGTTAGTACATATAGGAACAGTGGGTTATGATATAATATCCTTAGAACTGTTGACATCTTGTTAGTACATATAGGAACAGCAGGTTATGATATAATATGCTTAGAGCTGTTGACATCTTGTTAGTACATATAGGAACAGTGGGTTATGATATAATATCCTTAGAACTCTTGACATCTTGTTAGTACATATAGGAACAGCGGGTTATGATATAATATCCTTAGAACTGTTGACATCTTGTTAGTACATATAGGAACAGTGGGTTATGATATAATATCCTTAGAACTGTTGACATCTTGTTAGTACATATAGGAACAGCGGGTTATGATATAATATCCTTAGAACTGTTGACATCTTGTTAGTACATATAGGAACAGTGGGTTATGATATAATATCCTTAGAACTGTTGACATCTTGTTAGTACATATAGGAACAGCGGGTTATGATATAATATCCTTAGAACTGTTGACATCTTGTTAGTACATATAGGAACAGCGGGTTATGATATAATATCCTTAGAACTGTTGACATCTTGTTAGTACATATAGGAACAGCGGGTTATGATATAATATCCTTAGAACTGTTGACATCTTGTTAGTACATATAGGAACAGCAGGTTATGATATAATATGCTTAGAACTGTTGACATCTTGTTAGTACATATAGGAAGAGAGGGTTATGATATAATATCCTTAGAACTGTTGACATCTTATTAGTACATATAGGAACAGCAGGTTATGATATAATATCCTTAGAATTGTTGACATCTTGTTAGTACATATAGGAACAGCGGGTTATGATATAATATCCTTAGAACTGTTGACATCTTGTTAGTACATATAGGAACAGTGGGTTATGATATAATACCCTTAGAACTGTTGACATCTTGTTAGTACATATAGGAACAGCGGGTTATGATATAATATCCTTAGAACTGTTGACATCTTGTTAGTACGTATAGGAACAGCGGGTTATCATATAATATCCTTAGAACTGTTGACAGCCTGTTAGTACGTATAGGAACAGCGGGTTATAATATAATATCCTTAGAACTGTTGACATCTTGTTAGTACATATAGGAACAGCGGGTTATGATATAATATCCTTAGAACTGTTGACATCTTGTTAGTACATATAGGAACAGCGGGTTATGATATAATATCCTTAGAACTGTTGACATCTTGTTAGTACATATAGGAACAGCGGGTTATTATATAATATCCTTAGAACTGTTGACATCTTGTTAGTACATATAGGAACAGCGGGTTATGATATAATATCCTTAGAACTGTTGACATCTTGTTAGTACATATAGGAACAGCGGGTTATGATATAATATCCTTAGAACTGTTGACATCTTGTTAGTACATATAGGAACAGCAGGTTATAATATAATATCCTTAGAACTGTTGACAACTTGTTAGTACATATAGGAAGAGAGGGTTATGATATAATATCCTTAGAACTGTTGACATCTTATTAGTACATATAGGAACAGCAGGTTATGATATAATATCCTTAGAACTGTTGACATCTTGTTAGTACATATAGGAACAGTGGGTTATGATATAATATCCTTAGAACTGTTGACATCTTGTTAGTACATATAGGAACAGCGGGTTATGATATAATATCCTTAGAACTGTTGACATCTTGTTAGTACATATAGGAACAGCTGGTTATGATATAATATCCTTAGAACTGTTGACATCTTGTTAGTACATATAGGAACAGCGGGTTATGATATAATATCCTTAGAACTGTTGACATCTTGTTAGTACATATAGGAACAGTGGGTTATGATATAATATCCTTAGAAATATTGACATCTTGTTAGTACATATAGGAACAGCGGGTTATGATATAATATCCTTAGAACTGTTGACATCTTGTTAGTACATATAGGAACAGTGGGTTATGATATAATATCCTTAGAACTGTTGACAGCTTGTTAGTATATATAGGAACAGTGGGTTATGATATAATATCCTTAGAATTGTTGTCATCTTGTTAGTACATATAGGAACAGCGGGTTATGATATAATATCCTTAGAACTGTTGATATCTTGTTAGTACATATATGAACAGCGGGTTATGATATAATATCCTTAGAATTGTTGACATCTTGTTAGTACATATAGGAACAGCAGGTTATGATATAATATCCTTAGAACTGTTGACATCTTGTTAGTACATATAGGAACAGCAGGTTATGATATAATATCCTTAGAACTGTTGACATCTTGTTAGTACATATAGGAACAGCGGGTTATGATATAATATCCTTAGAACTGTTGACATCTTGTTAGTACATATAGGAACAGCGGGTTATGATATAATATCCTTAGAACTGTTGACATCTTGTTAGTACATATAGGAACAGTGGGTTATGATATAATATCCTTAGAACTGTTGACATCTTGTTAGTACATATAGGAACAGAGGGTTATGATATAATATCCTTAGAACTGTTGACATCTTGTTAGTACATATAGGAACAGCAGGTTATGATATAATATCCTTAGAATTGTTGACATCTTGTTAGTACATATAGGAACAGTGGGTTATGATATAATATCCTTAGAATTGTTGACATCTTGTTAGTACATGTAGGAACAGTGGGTTATAATATAATATCCTTAGAACTGTTGACATCTTGTTAGTACATATAGGAACAGCGGGTAATGATACAATATCCTTAGAACTGTTGACATCTTGTTACTACATATAGGAACAGCGGGTTATGATATAATATCCTTAGAACTGTTGACATCTTCTTAGTACATATAGGAACAGCGGGTTATGATATAATATCCTTAGAACTGTTGACAACTTGTTAGTACATATTGGAACAGCGGGTTATGATATAATATCCTTAGAACTGTTGACATCTTGTTAGTACATATAGGAACAGCGGGTTATTATATAATATCCTTAGAACTGTTGACATCTTGTTAGTACATATAGGAACAGCGGGTTATGATATAATATCCTTAGAACTGTTGACATCTTGTTAGTACATATAGGAACAGCAGGTTATGATATAATATGCTTAGAACTGTTGACATCTTGTTAGTACATATAGGAAAAGCAGGTTATAATATAATATCCTTAGAACTGTTGACATCTTGTTAGTACATATAGGAACAGTGGGTTATGATATAATATCCTTAGAACTGTTGACATCTTGTTAGTACATATAGGAACAGCGGGTTATGATATAATATCCTTAGAACTGTTGACATCTTGTTAGTACATATAGGAACAGCGGGTTATGATATAATATCCTTAGAACTGTTGACATCTTGTTAGTACATATAGGAACAGCGGGTTATGATATATTATCCTTAGAACTGTTGACATCTTGTTAGCACATATAGGAACAGCGTGTTATGATATAATATCCTTAGAACTGTTGACATCTTGTTAGTACGTAGAGGAACAGCGGGTTATGATATAATATCCTTAGAACTGTTGACATCTTGTTAGTACATATAGGAACAGCAGGTTATGATATAATATCCTTAGAACTGTTGACATCTTGTTAGTACATATAGGAACAGCGGGTTATGATATAATATCCTTAGAACTGTTGACAGCTTGTTAGTACATATAGGAACAGTGGGTTATAATATAATATCCTTAGAACTGTTGACATCTTGTTAGTACATATAAGAACAGCAGGTTATGATATAATATCCTTAGAACTGTTGACATCTTGTTAGTATATATAGGAACAGTGGGTTATGATATAATATCCTTAGAACTGTTGACATCTTGTTAGTACGTAGAGGAACAGCGGGTTATGATATAATATCCTTAGAACTGTTGACAGCTTGTTAGTACATATAGGAACAGCGGGTTATAATATAATATCCTTAGAACTGTTGACATCTTGTTAGTACATATAGGAACAGCGGGTTATGATATAATATCCTTAGAACTGTTGACATCTTGTTAGTACATATAGGAACAGTGGGTTATGATATAATATCCTTAGAACTGTTGACATCTTGTTAGTACATATAGGAACAGCGGGTTATGATATAATATCCTTAGAACTGTTGACATCTTGTTAGTACATATAGGAACAGCAGGTTATGATATAATATCCTTAGAACTGTTGACATCTTGTTAGTACATATAGGAACAGTGGGTTATGATATAATATCCTTAGAACTGTTGACATCTTGTTAGTACATATAGGAACAGCGGGTTATGATATAATATCCTTAGAACTGTTGACATCTTGTTAGTACATATAGGAACAGCAGGTTATGATATAATATCCTTAGAACTGTTGACATCTTGTTAGTACATATAGGAACAGTGGGTTATGATATAATATCCTTAGAACTGTTGACATCTTGTTAGTACATATAGGAACAGCGGGTTATGATATAATATCCTTAGAACTGTTGACATCTTGTTAGTACATATAGGAAAAGCAGGTTATAATATAATATCCTTAGAACTGTTGACAACTTGTTAGTACATATAGGAAGAGAGGGTTATGATATAATATCCTTAGAACTGTTGACATCTTATTAGTACATATAGGAACAGTGGGCTATGATATAATATCCTTAGAACTGTTGACAACTTGTTAGTACATATAGGAAGAGAGGGTTATGATATAATATCCTTAGAACTGTTGACATCTTATTAGTACATATAGGAACAGCAGGTTATGATATAATATCCTTAGAATTGTTGACATCTTGTTAGTACATATAAGAACACCGGGTTATGATATAATATCCTTAGAACTGTTGACAGCTTGTTAGTACATATAGGAACAGCTGGTTATGATATAATATCCTTAGAACTGTTGACATCTTATTAGTACATATAGGAACAGCAGGTTATGATATAATATCCTTAGAATTGTTGACATCTTGTTAGTATATATAAGAAACAGCGGGTTATAGTATAATGTCCTTAGAACTATTGACAGCTTGTTAGTACATATAGGAACAGCTGGTTATAATATAATATCCTTAGAACTGTTGACATCTTGTTAGTACATATAGGAACAGTGGGTTATGATATAATATCCTTAGAACTGTTGACATCTTGTTAGTACATATAGGAACAGTGGGTTATGATATAATATCCTTAGAACTGTTGACATCTTGTTAGTACATATAGGAACAGCGGGTTATGATATAATATCCTTAGAACTGTTGACATCTTGTTAGTACATATAGGAACAGTGGGTTATGATATAATATCCTTAGAACTGTTGACATCTTGTTAGTACATATAGGAACAGCGGGTTATGATATAATATCCTTAGAACTGTTGACATCTTGTTAGTACATATAGGAACAGCGGGTTATGATATAATATCCTTAGAACTGTTGACATCTTGTTAGTACATATTGGAACAGCGGGTTATGATATAATATCCTTAGAACTGTTGACATCTTGTTAGTACATATAGGAACAGCAGGTTATGATATAATATCCTTAGAACTGTTGACATCTTGTTAGTACATATAGGAACAGCGGGTTATGATATAATATCCTTAGAACTGTTGACATCTTGTTAGTACATATAGGAACAGCAGGTTATGATATAATATGCTTAGAACTGTTGACATCTTGTTAGTACATGTAGGAACAGTGGGTTATAATATAATATCCTTAGAACTGTTGACATCTTGTTAGTACATATAGGAACAGCGGGTAATGATACAATATCCTTAGAACTGTTGACAACTTGTTAGTACATATAGGAAGAGAGGGTTATGATATAATATCCTTAGAACTGTTGACATCTTATTAGTACATATAGGAACAACAGGTTATGATATAATATCCTTAGAATTGTTGACATCTTGTTAGTACATATAGGAAAGGCAGGTTATAATATAATATCCTTAGAACTGTTGACATCTTGTTAGTACATATAGGAACAGTGGGTTATGATATAATATCCTTAGAACTGTTGACATCTTGTTAGTACATATAGGAACAGCGGGTTATGATATAATATCCTTAGAACTGTTGACATCTTGTTAGTACATATAGGAACAGTGGGTTATGATATAATATCCTTAGAACTGTTGACATCTTGTTAGTACATATAGGAACAGCGGGTTATGATATAATATCCTTAGAACTTGTGACATCTTGTTAGTACATATATGAACAGCGGGTTATGATATAATATCCTTAGAACTGTTGACATCTTGTCAGTACATATAGGAACAGCAGGTTATGATATAATATCCTTTGAACTGTTGACATCTTGTTAGTACATAGGAACAGCAGGTTATAATATAATATCCTTAGAACTGTTGACATCTTGTTAGTGCATATAGAAACAGTGGGTTATGATATAATATCCTTAGAACTGTTGACATCTTGTTAGTACATATAAGGACAGCAGGTTATGATATAATATGCTTAGAACTGTTGACATCTTGTTAGTACATATAGGAACAGTGGGTTATGATATAATACCCTTAGAACTGTTGACATCTTGTTAGTACATATAGGAAAAGCGGGTTATAATATAATATCCTTAGAACTGTTGACATCTTGTTAGTACATATAGGAACAGTGGGTTATGATATAATACCCTTAGAACTGTTGACATCTTGTTAGTACATATAGGAACAGCGGTTATGATATAATATCCTTAGAACTGTTGACATCTTGTTAGTACATATAGGAACAGCGGGTTATGATATAATATCCTTAGAACTGTTGACATCTTGTTAGTACATATAGGAACAGCTGGTTATGATATAATATCCTTAGAACTGTTGACATCTTGTTAGTACATATAGGAACAGCGGGTTATGATATAATATCCTTAGAACTGTTGACATCTTGTTAGTACATATAGGAACAGTGGGTTATGATATAATATCCTTAGAAATATTGACATCTTGTTAGTACATATAGGAACAGCGGGTTATGATATAATATCCTTAGAACTGTTGACATCTTGTTAGTACATATAGGAACAGTGGGTTATGATATAATATCCTTAGAACTGTTGACATCTTGTTAGTACATATAGGAACAGCGGGTTATGATATAATATCTTTAGAACTGTTGACATCTTGTTAGTACATATCGGAACAGCGGGTTATGATATAATATCCTTAGAACTGTTGACATCTTGTTAGTACATATAGGAACAGCGGGTTATGATATAATATCCTTAGAACTGTTGACATCTTGTTAGTACATATAGGAACAGCAGGTTATGATATAATATCCTTAGAACTGTTGACATCTTGTTAGTACATATAGGAACAGTGGGTTATGATATAATATCCTTAGAACTGTTGACATCTTGTTAGTACATATAGGAACAGCAGGTTATGATATAATATCCTTAGAACTGTTGACATCTTGTTAGTACATATAGGAACAGTGGGTTATGATATAATATCCTTAGAACTGTTGACATCTTGTTAGTACATATAGGAACAGAGGGTTATGATATAATATCCTTAGAACTGTTGACATCTTGTTAGTACATATAGGAACAGCAGGTTATGATATAATATCCTTAGAACTGTTGACATCTTGTTAGTACATATAGGAACAGCAGGTTATAATATAATATCCTTAGAACTGTTGACAACTTGTTAGTACATATAGGAACAGAGGGTTATGATATAATATCCTTAGAACTGTTGACAGCTTGTTAGTACATATAGGAACAGTGGTTTATGATATAATATCCTTAGAATGGTTGACATCTTGTTAGTACATATATAGGAACAGCGGGTTATGATACAATATCCTTAGAACTGTTGACATCTTGTTAGTACATATAGGAACAGCGGGTTATGATATAATATCCTTAGAACTGTTGACATCTTGTTAGTACATATAGGAACAGCGGGTTATGATATAATATCCTTAGAACTGTTGACATCTTGTTAGTACATATAGGAACAGCGGGTTATGATATAATATCCTTAGAACTGTTGACATCTTGTTAGTACATATAGGAACAGTGGGTTATGATATAATATCCTTAGAACTGTTGACATCTTGTTAGTACATATAGGAACAGCGGGTTATGATATAATATCCTTAGAACTGTTGACATCTTGTTAGTACATATAGGAACAGCAGGTTATGATATAATATGCTTAGAACTGTTGACATCTTGTTAGTACATATAGGAAAAGCAGGTTATGATATAATATCCTTAGAACTGTTGACATCTTATTAGTACATATAGGAACAGCAGGTTATGATATAATATCCTTAGAATTGTTGACATCTTGTTAGTACATATAAGAACACCGGGTTATGATATAATATCCTTAGAACTGTTGACATCTTGTTAGTACATGTAGGAACAGTGGGTTATAATATAATATCCTTAGAACTGTTGACATCTTGTTAGTACATATAGGAACAGCGGGTTATGATATAATATCCTTAGAACTGTTGACATCTTGTTAGTACATATAGGAACAGCGGGTTATGATATAATATCCTTAGAACTGTTGACATCTTGTTAGTACATATAGGAACAGCGGGTTATTATATAATATCCTTAGAACTGTTGACATCTTGTTAGTACATATAGGAACAGCGGGTTATGATATAATATCCTTAGAACTGTTGACATCTTGTTAGTACATATAGGAACAGCGGGTTATGATATAATATCCTTAGAACTGTTGACATCTTGTTAGTACATATAGGAACAGCAGGTTATGATATAATATGCTTAGAACTGTTGACATCTTGTTAGTACATATAGGAACAGTGGGCTATGATATAATATCCTTAGAACTGTTGACAACTTGTTAGTACATATAGGAAGAGAGGGTTATGATATAATATCCTTAGAACTGTTGACATCTTATTAGTACATATAGGAACAGCAGGTTATGATATAATATCCTTAGAACTGTTGACATCTTGTTAGTACATTTAAGAACAGCAGGTTATGATATAATATCCTTAGAACTGTTGACATCTTGTTAGTACATATAGGAACAGTGGGTTATGATATAATATCCTTAGAACTGTTGACATCTTGTTAGTACATATAGGAACAGCGGGTTATGATATAATATCCTTAGAACTGTTGACATCTTGTTAGTACATTTAAGAACAGCAGGTTATGATATAATATCCTTAGAACTGTTGACATCTTGTTAGTACATATAGGAACAGTGGGTTATGATATAATATCCTTAGAACTGTTGACATCTTGTTAGTACATATAGGAACAGCGGGTTATGATATAATATCCTTAGAACTGTTGACATCTTGTTAGTACATATAGGAACAGCAGGTTATGATATAATATGCTTAGAGCTGTTGACATCTTGTTAGTACATATAGGAAAAGCAGGTTATAATATAATATCCTTAGAACTGTTGACAGCTTTTTAGTACATATAGGAACAGTGGGTTATAATATAATATCCTTAGAACTGTTGACATTTTGTTAGTACATATAAGAACAGCAGGTTATGATATAATATCCTTAGAACTGTTGACATCTTGTTAGTACATATAGGAACAGTGGGTTATGATATAATGTCTTTAGAATTGTTGACATCTTGTTAGTAAATATAGGAACAGCGGGTTATGATATAATATCCTTAGAACTGTTGACATCTTGTTAGTGCATACAGGAACAGCGGGTTATGATATAATATTCTTAGAACTGTTGACATCTTGTTAGTACATATATGGACAGCAGGTTATGATATAATATGCTTAGAACTCTAGACATCTTGTTAGTACATATAAGAAAAGCGGGTTATGATATAATATCCTTAGAACTGTTGACATCTTGTTAGTACATATAGGAACAGCTGGTTATGATATAATATCCTTAGAACTGTTGACATCTTGTATATAAGAAACAGCGGGTTATAGTATAATATCCTTAGAACTATTGACAGCTTGTTAGTACATATAGGAACAGCTGGTTATAATATAATATCCTTAGAACTGTTGACATCTTGTTAGTACATATAGGAACAGTGGGTTATGATATAATATCCTTAGAACTGTTGACATCTTGTTAGTACATATAGGAACAGTGGGTTATGATATAATATCCTTAGAAATATTGACATCTTGTTAGTACATATAGGAACAGCGGGTTATGATATAATATCCTTAGAACTGTTGACATCTTGTTAATACATATAGGAACAGTGGGTTGTGATATAATATCCTTAGAACTGTTGACATCTTGTATATAGGAAACAGCGGGTTATGATATAATATCCTTAGGACTGTTGAAATCTTGTTAGTACATATAGGAACAGCGGGTTATGATATAATATCCTTAGAACTGTTGACATCATGTATATAGGAAACAGCGGGTTATAATATAATATCCTTAGAACTGTTGACCTCTTGTTAGTACATATAGGAACAGCAGGTTATGATATAATATCCTTAGAACTGTTGACATCTTGTATATAAGAAACAGCAGGTTATAGTATAATATCCTTAGAACTGTTGACCTCTTGTTAGTACATATAGGAACAGCAGGTTATGATATCATATCCTTGGAACTGTTGACAGCTTGTTAGTACATATAGGAACAGCGGGTTATGATATAATATCCTTAGAACTGTTGACATCTTGTTAGTACATATAGGAACAGCAGGTTATGATATAATATCCTTAGAATTGTTGACATCTTGTTAGTACATATAGGAACACCGGGTTATGATATAATATCCTTAGAACTGTTGACAGCTTGTTAGTATATATAGGAACAGTGGGTTATGATATAATATCCTTAGAATTGTTGACATCTTGTTAGTACATGTAGGAACAGCGGGTTATAATATAATATCCTTAGAATTGTTGACATCTTGTTAGTACATATAGGAACAGTGGGTTATGATACAATATACTTAGAACTGTTGACATCTTGATAGTACATATAGGAACAGCGGGTTATGATATAATATTCTTAGAACTGTTGACATCTTGTTAGTACATATAGGAACAGCAGGTTATAATATAATATCCTTAGAACTGTTTCCAACTTGTTAGTACATATTGGAACAACGGGTTATGATATAATATCCTTAGAACTGTTGACATCTTGTTAGTACATATAAGAACAGCTGGTTATGATATATTATCCTTAGAACTGTTGACATCTTGTTAGCACATATAGGAACAGCGTGTTATGATATAATATCCTTAGAACTGTTGACATCTTGTTAGTACATATAAGAACAGCAGGTTATGATATAATATCCTTAGAACTGTTGACATCTTGTTAGTATATATAGGAACAGTGGGTTATGATATAATATCCTTAGAACTGTTGACATCTTGTTAGTACGTAGAGGAACAGCGGGTTATGATATAATATCCTTAGAACTGTTGACAGCTTGTTAGTACATATAGGAACAGCGGGTTATAATATAATATCCTTAGAACTGTTGACATCTTGTTAGTACATATAAGAATAGCAGGTTATGATATAATATCCTTAGAACTGTTGACATCTTGTTAGTATATATAGGAACAGTGGGTTATGATATAATATCCTTAGAACTGTTGACATCTTGTTAGTACATATATGAACAGTGGGTTATGATATAATGTCTTTAGAATTGTTGACATCTTGTTTGTAAATATAGGAACAGCGGGTTATGATATAATATCCTTAGAACTGTTGACATCTTGTCAGTACATATAGGAACAGCGGGTTATAATATAATATCCTTTGAACTGTTGACATCTTGTTAGTACATATAGGAACAGCGGGTTATAATATCCTTAGAACTGTTGACATCTTGTTAGTGCATATAGAAACAGTGGGTTATGATATAATATCCTTAGAACTGTTGACATCTTGTTAGTACATATAAGGACAGCAGGTTATGATATAATATGCTTAGAACTCTAGACATCTTGTTAGTACATATAAGAAAAGCGGGTTATGATATAATATCCTTAGAACTGTTGACATCTTGTTAGTACGTAGAGGAACAGCGGGTTATGATATAATATCCTTAGAACTGTTGACAGCTTGTTAGTACATATAGGAACAGCGGGTTATAATATAATATCCTTAGAACTGTTGACATCTTGTTAGTACATATAAGAATAGCAGGTTACGATATAATATCCTTAGAACTGTTGACATCTTGTTAGTATATATAGGTACAGTGGGTTATGATATAATATCCTTAGAACTGTTGATATCTTGTTAGTACATATATGAACAGTGGGTTATAATATAATATCCTTAGAACTGTTGACATCTTGTTAGTACATATAGGAACAGCGGGTTATAATATCCTTTCAACTGTTGACATCTTGTTAGTACATAGGAACAGCGGGTTATAATATAATATCCTTAGAACTGTTGACATCATGTTACTACATATTGGAACAGCGGGTTATGATATAATATCCTTAGAACTGTTGACATCTTGTTAGTACATATAGGAAAAGCGGGTTATAATATAATATCCTTAGAACTGTTGACAGCTTGTTAGTACATATAGGAACAGCTGGCTATAATATAATATCCTTAGAACTGTTGACATTTTGTTAGTACATAATAAGAACAGCAGGTTATGATATAATATCCTTAGAACTGTTGACTTCTTGTTAGTACATGTAGGAACAGTGGGTTATGATATAATATCCTTAGAACTGTTGACAACTTGTTAGTACATATAGGAACAGAGGGTTATGATATAATATCCTTAGAACTGTTGACATCTTGTTAGTACATATAGGAACAGCAGGTTATGATATAATATCCTTAGAATTGTTGACATCTTGTTAGTACATATAAGGACACCGGGTTATGATATAATATCCTTAGAACTGTTGACAGCTTGTTAGTACATATAGGAACAGTGGTTTATGATATAATATCCTTAGAATTGTTGACATCTTGTTAGTACATATAGGAACAGCGGGTTATGATATAATATCCTTAGAACTGTTGACATCTTGTTAGTACATATAGGAACAGCGGGTTATAATATAATATCCTTAGAACTGTTGACATCTTGTTAGTACATATAGGAACAGCGGGTTATGATACAATATCCTTAGAACTGTTGACATCTTGTTAGTACATATAGGAACAGCGGGTTATGATATAATATCCTTAGAACTGTTGACATCTTGTTAGTACATATAGGAACAGCAGGTTATGATATAATATCCTTAGAATTGTTGACATCTTGTTAGTACATATAAGAACACCGGGTTATGATATAATATCCTTAGAACTGTTGACAGCTTGTTAGTACATATAGGAACAGCGGGTTATGATATAATATCCTTAGAACTGTTGACATCTTGTTAGTACATATAGGAACAGCGGGTTATGATATAATATCCTTAGAACTGTTGACATCTTGTTAGTACATATAGGAACAGCAGGTTATGATATAATATCCTTAGAACTGTTGACATCTTGTTAGTACATATAGGAACAGTGGGTTATGATATAATATCCTTAGAACTGTTGACATCTTGTTAGTACGTATAGGAACAGCGGGTTATGATATAATATCCTTAGAACTTCTGACATCTTGTTAGTACATATAGGAACAGTGGGTTATAATATCCTTTGAACTGTTGACATCTTGTTAGTGCATATAGGAACAGCGGGTTATGATATAATATCCTTAGAACTGTTGACATCTTGTTAGTACATACAGGAACAGTGGGTTATGATATAATATCCTTAGAACTGTTGACATCTTGTTAGTACATATAGGAACAGCAGGTTATGATATAATATGCTTAGAACTGTTGACACCTTGTTAGTACATATAGGAAAAGCGGGTTATAATATAATATCCTTAGAACTGTTGACAGTTTGTTAGTACATATAGGAACAGCGGGTTATAATATAATATCCTTAGAACTGTTGACATTTTGTTAGTACATATAAGAACAGCAGGTTATGATATAATATCCTTAGAACTGTTGACATCTTGTTAGTACATATAGGAACAGTGGGTTATGATATAATATCTTTAGAACTGTTGACATCTTGTTAGTACATATAGGAACAGCGGGTTATGATATAATATCCTTAGAACTGTTGACATCTTGTTAGTACATATAGGAACAGCGGGTTATAATATAATATCCTTTGAACTGTTCACATCTTGTTAGTACATATAGGAACAGCGGGTTATAATATCCTTAGAACTGTTGACATCTTGTTAGTGCATATAGAAACAGTGGGTTATGATATAATATCCTTAGAACTGTTGACATCTTGTTAGTGCATACAGGAACAGCGGGTTATGATATAATATTCTTAGAACTGTTGACATCTTGTTAGTACATATAAGGACAGCAGGTTATGATATAATATGCTTAGAACTGTTGACATATTGTTAGTACATATAGGAACATCAGGTTATGATATAATATCCTTAGAATTGTTGACATCTTGTTAGTTCATATAGGAACAGCTGGCTATGATATAATATCCTTAGAACTGTTGACAGCTTGTTAGTACATATAGGAACAGCGGGCTATGATATAATATCCTTAGAACTGTTGAAATATTGTTAGTAGGGCAAAGCCTGAGTAGCCAATCTCAATAGATTGCATATATTACTTCATAATCCACACCCTTAACATGTTATTCATTGTATTATTGCTGTTACATGATGTTTTACTTGTTGTTTTTTGCATTTTATATTTAGACATTTAAGAAATTAGTTGATTTTTCTTTTGAGCATGAACAAGTTATTAGCTTGAGAGTTTGTGAGTGTAATTCTAAAACAAAAATAACCTTTGAATTTCGAAATCTGAGCATGCTATTCCTGTAGTGATTTTAAATAACTATAGAGAAGCATGTTGTCAGGTTGTGGTGCAATAATTTGTTCTGTAAATTTTAAATGTGTGTGATACAGTCTGGGCAGATTTTACTGGGATAATTCTCTTGTTCAAATTCATGTGGACGGTAGTAAATTACATGAAGGTATCTTCTGAGCTGAAACACATCAGGAAGATAAAAGAAGGCAATTTTACAGCCTTGGGTAATTTGGTTATTGGCAGTTATCAATTTGCACCAGAAGGTCGTCTTTACTGCGCCTTGTGAAAATAGACACATGTATAGACAGCCTAGTTGGGTCAGTAGTAAGTAAATCATGGTAACATTCAGCACTTGAAGTCAAAGACTACACAGTGAGGTCATAACATGAGCTTGTATATTTGTTTGACAGCCTAGCCTGTTTTTAGCAACACAATATTCTTTGAATATGTAGTTCTTGAGATTTTTTTTCAGTTATGTAGACAAGATATCAGATATCGAATAGAACTAGAGAAGATATTTGTTAATAATATGTTCTTGTGATGATACCTTGGACATTTTGTGAGGTGAAAAGACTTTTACAAATAGTCTTTGATATACTAACTTTGTAGAATACTTTTATGTAAATCAACACTGTTGCAATATACTTGTAACTTCTAACTTTTTCAGCAGTTTTTAGTGTTGTTGCTTAAAGAGAAGAAGAATATGGTAGCCTTTTCTTGTGCTAATCAAAGTGGATTAGAAGTTTAATGAAAAATAAGCATAAACAGGGAGTTATGCATTCATATTATCATGGTTTGCCTGTACATTTTACATATCTGATTGGCCATTTGGTAACATTAACTAACACTGTCATATAGTAAGTAATACTGTAACTGACTGTTAAGGGTTTTGTCAGACCACACCTTAGGTTCAAAGGTAGTTTCTAGTCATGTGACCCAGGAGACCACTGAGGACCCTAGCTCTGTTTCCCATTTGACTTACTCAGAGTTAACACTGTAGGCAAATGAATGCTGAACAATTCAACCCTTGACTACAAGAAGCAGCTTGCTAACAACTCATAGCCTTACTCCTCTATGTTACCTGAAAGATTTTGTACCTTAAGTACTGCTTGCAGTTTGAGAATGTCATATAAGGAAAAGGACAAAAGAGGAAAGTGACCAAAAAGATACATGGCATGCAGGGAAAGGGATATGGCCAGAGGCTAGAAGAGTTACACCTCCTGTCAGTTGAACCCAGAAAAATGACAGTGGTTTACAAGATCATGTCAGGGAGATGTAAATGGAATCATTTGGGAGAGCAGAGTCCAGGCAGCAGGCAATAGGTTTTAAGAACAAATATTCCCTTGATTTCTGAAAGTACTTTTTTACAGAGAGACTTGTGGACTCATGGAAGGGGTTATCTGAATGGATGCTAGAAAAACAATCCACAGAGGCAGTCAAAAGGGCAGGTCTAAAAAGGGTAAGGTGAGAAACAAGACCTGGAATGACAATAAAATATTAAGGCAGGTAAAAGGCCAAACTAGACAGGCTTATTGTCTGTGCCTGCCAGTGGAGCAGATGTAATGTAACAAAGGTCTCTTGAATTTCTGAAACCTGAAATTTTTCTGTTAGTCATACCTCTTTCTGTAGCTTACTTGGTTTTGTAGCAGTCTGGAAGGTCTTTTATGTAAGGGAGGATGGCTGGTAACAAGAACAGATGTTGCTTTTGTAAAAAAATATAAGAAATGACAACAAATCAAAGTCTTATACAGTCTTAGAATAAGGTTGTATTATCTCTAGCGTGTTTAAAAACTCTTAATATGGATTTTTTAGACTTTTTTCCAGGCTGTTTGTGCATTAGAAATTGAGGATACTATGTTAAGCCACTAGTAGTTTACCTGATAAAAATTACAATTGAATAGTAAAGTAATAAGGACCAAATTCCATGCTACAGATCTGATAAATTTAAGATATTTAAATGCAGCATAGGAAAAATCAAAGAGAAATGCATCAGCACTCTGCCATTGCAATGGCTTATGCTGCAGTTTAAGTTTAAGAAAATATAGGAGTTTACTTAAGTAATCACCTTAATTAGTGAAATAATTATAGGAAGTGCAAAACAGCTCTGAAATTTAATTATTTCTTGCAAGATTACAACAGAATCAGATAAATTTTCAAATATTGTTGAACTAATTAGATGGCAATCAGCCTTTTCCCATAGTCATCGAGTGATTGGTTTGTATTCAGTTTCCCCAGTCACACAAAAATAAGTTAAAGTATTTAATGTATGTAATGCCTCCTGTCTGACAGTTTATTTCTCCTGTTATCTCTTTGCTTGTCCAGACACAGTATCAATACATTTAGTGTGAGTATGCATTAGGCCTGGCAAGCCAGCACGTAAAAACTCTACTGCCAATCATTAGCAGACCGGAGTTCCGCTGTGGCGACCCCTAACCGGGAAAAGCCGAAAGACACAAACAAACATTCTATATACTTCGCTATTAGCATTTCTGAGCCTAAGAGTGCACTTTTTACAGTTACCTTAATTTGTGGAAGCATGTAGATATATAAGAACAAAAGATGTAATACCCCTTAAAGAGAGAGATTAAAATGCCATTGTTGAGTGAATATGAGTATGACAGACCCCAAAACAATTCATATTTAATGTTATACATCCCAGAAGTGTGTAATGATAATCTGTATTATAATGCACTTCAGAAGATGACTTAGGAGTGGATGGTGACATATTCAGTGAAATGATTACAGATATGTGCAAATTAGGGGATGAGTTATTTTTCAATCAATGGTATAAAAGTACTGACAGAGAACATGATAACATGGTTTTGGGCATCAAGAAACAGTACAGATAAGGCTGGATTGGATTATTACTACAACTGAAGAATGGATTGTGCTGCATTTCAGCTCATAGCTGTTCTTTTTACATGCCTGTAAATTTTTTTCCATTAATTTATTTATGCATTTTATAAATTGCTTGTCCTGATGAGGGTTGCAACATTAGCAAGCTAAGCTAGGTAGACTGGACTTCCCTAGATCCAGTATCAGTGTTCAAGCATTAGCATGCCAAACAAGGTAGACTGGACTTCCCTAGATCCATTATCAGTCTCAAAGCATTAACAAGCCAAACAAGGTAGACTGGGTTTCCCTAGACCCAGTATCAGTCTTCAACTCATCCTACAGGATCCCTAGATCTTCCCAGGCAAGCTGAGAGATATAATCCTTCCAACATCTCCTAGATCTTCCTCTAGATCTCCTGCAAGTAGGCCATCCCAGCCATATCTCCAATGGGCGATATCTAAGAGACATCCTCATAAAATGCTTACACTAGATTAACTAACTCCTCACAACACAAGAGAACAGCAGCTGCATAAGCTGATGAGGGGGATACGGAAATTGTGAGAAGGGTAAATCTATCTGAAAATAGAGACATGCCTCCAAAAAGGTACATCATGTGCAGGGGTAAATCAGTTTTGAAAATAAGAACGTTCCTCCAAAATAGTTACAGTTAAAAGGTCTACATATGATCAATGCCTTGATTCTGTTTTTGAATATCTTTGTGCCAGACTTTCTGTTGACTCTGCTGGATTGCTAGCAGAATTTTGCCTCATTTTTCTGGGGTCTGTGCCCTGTAAAATTTGTGGATTTCTTGCAAGTTGTTGTATATTGCAGGCGCTAAATAATGACAGACAATTGAGTTCAGATTCAGCAAATGCTTGTTAAAGAAAAAACTGTTAATCTAACAACGTACTACGTATATAAGTGCAATATTTAAATTCTCTTTCTGATTCTGAATTTTTGTCCCCCAAGTCTTTCTTTTCATTTTAAACATGAAACATCTTTATTGAATTATTACTAATCAGATAGGCAATCATACGTTTATATAAATGAAAACAAACCATGTTGACACATATTTTCAGTTACAGACATTATACATCACATATAATATTCTGTACAGAACCTGCATGGCTCATTCAATTACTGCTCTCCCTTAAACCTCATTTTTCTTCTGAAACATTATTCTACATCTGTTGTTCCCATTTTTTCTACCTAATTTGCTGCTACCCTTTTGTAAAGATCCCACTTCCATTTCTTTTGCCTGTGTTAGTATTGCACTACTTCTAGTACGGTTGGTTTAGACTTTGATTTACATTTCCATAACCCGGGCCTCTGCTGAAAAAGGGCAATAGCTCAGCCGGACACTCCCGGTCAACAAATGTAAAATAAAAATAAATAAATACATTTTCTAGGAATTGCTTTTTTGGCAGCCACCAGAATTAAACTCATCAAGGCCTTACTATGTCTAGGGAATTCCGATTCTGTTATCACAGCTCAAAAAAAATAATTTCCTTGGTTACACCAATTTGCTCACAGAGTATTTCTGACACAGTAATCAACAGGGAACTTTTGAAGTCTGCCAGCTCATTATACTCCAAGAAAATATGTTGTCAGTTTTCACTTTCTTCCCCGTCACACCTCCAACATTTGCAATCTACCTGAGGGAAAATTCTTTGCAGTCTGCTTGGGATATAAAGATACTTATGCTAACACTTCCAAGCAAAAATCCTAAATCTTCTATACTTTGTTGCATATTTGGCAGCCCTACATATATCCTCTCATCGTTTTTTGTTAATTGCTTAACCAGTCTAGTTTCCCAATCCTTTCTAACTACCTCTAATTGACTTGTATAGTTATCATGCAATATTTATATGCTCTGATAATTATCCTTTTGTTAACAGCAGCTTCTGTTCTAGATTCCACAAAAAACACTATCAGTTCTGGTCTTTCACTTAGGATCTCCCATTCCTTTCTCTTTTCCTGTACTCATATCAACCCTTGATAGGGAAGACAGTTTCTAGCCTGCAATCAAAATGTATTTTCCCTACCTCTTGAACTAAGAGGTTGAGAGGGTGCAGGGTAGGAGGGTGCAGTGTGTGCCTCTGACAGCAGGAAACAGAAATAACATTTGTGGGCCATTGTTTATGCACTTTTTCATTCATTTGCACTTAGAACCTTATCCAGGTATACATAGTCATACAAATGGCTGTACTTGATGGTCATGTGTGTGTGTGTGAGTGTGTGTGTATGTGTGTGTGTTTATGGGTCTACTTTCAAATTTCGAAATCCTAAAACCTCAAACCTCTAAATCCTGCTGTTCAGAAGTTCGAAGTTTTGGAATCTTGAAATGAAAAATAAAAAAACACCTAAAAGAAGAAAAGCTCAGAAATCATGTTTTTGCAAGGGGGGGGGAGCCCCCCTGCACCCCCCCGCTACTTAAATATACCAATTCCGAGATCGCACTATAGTGAAAAGAATAGTAAAGTTCCCATCCCGCACTATATAGCGATCTCTATTGATACATTTCAAGATTCCAAAACTTCGAACTTCTGAACATTGTGATTTAGTAGACCTATATGTATATATATATATATATATATATATATATATATATATATATATATATATATATATATATGTGTGTGTGTGTGTGTGTGTGTGTATACAGGGACTGGTGTTGACACTGACCTAAAGCAATGACTTTGAAATGAGTGCTATGGTTTTGGTCCCTCTGCTATGATTTTTGATGGTCCCCTGCTATTGTGCTGAAAGCTGAGAGGATGAGATTTATGGTTAGCAATAAGACTGGCAGTGAAGTAAGAAAATATTATCACTGTGCAACTAAGAAAATATTATCACTGTGCAGCTAAGAAAATATTATCACTGTTCAACTAAGAAAATATTATCACTGTGCAACTAAGAAAATATTATCACTGTGCAGCTAAGAAAATATTATCACTGTGCAACTAAGAAAATATTATCACTGTGCAGCTAAGAAAATATTATCACTGTGCAACTAAGAAAATATTATTACTGTGCAGCTAAGAAAATATTATCACTGTGCAACTAAGACAATATTATCACTGTGCAGCTAAGAAAATATTATCCCTGTGCAACTAAGAAAATATTATCACTGTGTAACTAAGAAAATATTATCACTGTGCAACTAAGAAAATATTATCACTGTGCAGCTAAGAAAATATTATCACTGTGCAACTAAGAAAATATTATCACTGTGCAGCTAAGAAAATATTATCACTGTGCAACTAAGAAAATATTATCACTGTGCAGCTAAGAAAATATTATCCCTGTGCAACTAAGAAAATATTATCACTGTGTAACTAAGAAAATATTATCACTGTGCAACTAAGAAAATATTATCACTGTGCAACTAAGAAAATATTATTACTGTGCAGCTAAGAAAATATTATCACTGTGCAACTAAGAAAATATTATCACTGTGCAGCTAAGAAAATATTATCACTGTGCAACTAAGAAAATATTATTACTGTGCAACTAAGAAAATATTATTACTGTGTATGACTGTGCAGGTTTGCTCAGCATTCATTTTTGGTGGCATAGCTCTCAACATTCCATCTCCAGAATGTGGAACAAATGGGCCCTAAGTGGAACACTTACTAAACACAAATGGGCCCTAAGTGGAACACTTACTAAACACCTGCTAGTAACTTCAGCTAGGAAGCTTGTAGGATGGTTAAAATGTGATACATTTTACTTTAGAAAAATCTTTTATGAGTTAATATGGTTCAATATTATTTACCATGACTAGCAGTTAAAAATTAAACACTGAAAGTGTGACAGACCCTTTCAATTTGGAACAATGAAGAACATGAATTTTATAAGATTCAAAATAATAAATTTTCCTCATAAGGAAGTATACTTGTCTGAACATGGAAATATCAGCAATGTTTTATTGGATGGCAGTAGTACTGTGGTGGACTGGATGAGAGTGAAGTCTCATTGGTTCAAATGGAATGTATTAACGGAAGAAGTCCATAAATTCAGATGGTAGCAGCACCATTCTAGTGTGATGACCTTTAGTTATAACTTCATACAGGACTTACTGAAAAATAGGATGGTGGTTTAGCAGTTTTGTTTTTTCATAATTTTTTTTTTATTCCAAATATTGTGTTAAGTTATTGAAATTGACCAAGAGTTACTGTACCAGTTGCTCAGAACATATATGGTATGGAGTTGTTAAAGCTGCTCAGAACTACTAAAAGTGAGGAATTATTTCTCAGATGTGTCTATGGATCCTGCATAGAGACATATTTAATGTTAATCTGTGCTCTTATATTTGGCATGCATTATTTGCATTACCACCATGCATATTATCAGCCTGTATGACTGTGGTTTGTGTTTGTGGTTAGTGGCCACTTACAATGGATGACTTGCATTAGGGGACCTCTCCAAGCTATCCTTGTGCTGTAATTATAATTCTCAGTATGGATTCCAAACTGAACAGCACACCCGAGCTGTGCTGCATACTACCTAAAATCAGTTCTATACATTAGTTTTTTTTACATAGCAGGGAAGGATTTATGAAGGCTGCTGCTGTGGTGTAGAGACAAAGCGAGAGGGGTAGAGAGAGGGGGTAGAGAGAGAGAGAGAGAGAGAGAGAGAGAAATCTGACTGATATCCTGATGACTTGGGTTTATTTAGTGGTAGTTTTGTATTTTCTTTTCATTTGAGCACAGAGAGTTAACTAAGGTGTAAGCAGTCATACAAGTGGCTGAAATTGATGGCCAGGGAAGAGATAGGAGTGAAGATTCAGTGTCTACTTATGGATACCACTAAGGAGGTTGAGGGACATGTCACAAGGCATGTCTTCTGCAAGTGACCCTCTCAAGCAGACTGTAATTCAGGTGGGAACTATCTGCATGAGTAGTGGGGGGGGGGCAAAGTTGTCTGTGGGGTCATATTACTCAGGGAAGAAGATAATTTTGCCATGCCACACCCATTTTATGTCCATCGTGTGGACATATATGTGGCATGTGAGATAACATGACAGCATCAGAAAAATCATCTTAGGATGTCCTGCATGATGGCTGCACTGCAGTCGGTTCTTTTCCCAAAGAAGCAAATGTGATGAGATCTTGGTGACTGTCCAAAAGGTCAGCAGGCATAGGAGAAAAAAAAGAAAACATTTTATTTCAGAATTTATTTGAATTTTGCTGACACTGGAGCAGAGATGCAGTCGAAGACCTGCATGTTCTTTGCTTCTCCCATTTTTCTGGTGATGCCATATTATCTCACAATTATACTACAGCCAGAATGTTTGCCATGCATGAAAAACATTTTACCTAATAAAGGTGAATAACAGAAGGGTAATGTCTGGGGAAGCATTTTACTTAGTAAAGGCAAATAACAGAGTTTAATATTATGAGAACAATTTTATCTAATAAAATGAATAACAGTGGGTAATGTCATAGGGAATATTTTACCTAATAAAGGTAAATAGCAATATGATAATGTCACGGGGAAACATTTTAACTAAAAATGTGAATGACAGTGGGGTAATGTTATGGGGAACATTTTACTTAATAAAGGTGAAAAACGTTGTGGTGATGTTGTGGGACTCCTTTTATTTTCGGGAGAAAGCAATGGTTGGGTGAATTACTATAACTCACATTGCACTGTCCTTTGCAGACCCATCTTTGTTGTCTTAATTACCTCTCTTGTCATAGTGTTGCATTTCAGTTTTTGTTTCCTTATCTTTGTTTTGTGTTGTATCGCTGCTTCCGTATGCCTTCTGCAATACCTTAGTGCCCACTTGATTCATTGCTGAATGTATTTTATATTAAAGTATTACATTGACTTGAGACAGAAAGATCTTGTAACATTTTCATCGTCCTGGTTCTAGGGACAGCCACTTAGCTTCACTAATAGACACCACATTAAACTGAGTCATGTCTTTGAGTCCACTGATTAGAGAGAGGCCGAGCAGGAATACTGTTCCAGACTGTGACATCCTGTGCAGTAATATGTGCCAACAGCATTCCCCAGGCACCTCAGCTTTTCTTTTTTTTTTTTTTTTGAAGGCAGTGAAAAACAGTTCAGTGACAATACTGCTGTGAAATTAACCTTCAGCGCTGTATGACAGTAGTGCTTATTTTCTTAGTTACTCGTAAAACATTATTTTATTTTAAATGAAAAAAATCATTATGAGGCAGAATGACCCTTCGTAGTCCTGCTTTCAGAATGCCAGCTGCAAAAAGTCTACTTTTCTTTAATACTACTTTTTTATCCTGTTGCCCCCCCCCCCTTATTTAAGTGAGTTAACCTACTTCTGTGATGAATTACCTTTTCATTATTCCAGTAATGGTAGCTACAGAGTAAAGAAGTATGGCTGGTAATGAATTGCCTGGACTGAATTGCACGGCTTACTAATTATGTAGTAAGACAGTGGTTTGAATCCCATCATCGGCACAAATCATGCCACAGATGCAATGGTATGGAAAGCTGACACCAAAAGTAAGGAAAAGTACTGGCATGTAAAACTAACCATTTATATTAGCTTCAGAGCTTAAAAAACAGACAGCTTGTGATTTATTGATTTATTGTCTACAAGTATATAAAGACTAGACTGCAGAGGTCTGGATCTAGAAAACAGAGAAGGACGGAATAAATTCCAGTTAAGCAAAATCAACCAGATATGTGAAATATTAATACAATATCTGTAAAGGGCATCAGAAAAAGCATAACTTTAATAAGAAGAAAAGGACTTAACATAAATATAAAGCACATAATTATGAAAAATACCAAGTAAACAAATAGCAGCAGTAAAATAAAACAATTACAAAATATATCTGCAAATGTAAGAGCACCTTACATTTGATGTGGTCAGTGGTCAATGTGTGCAGCCAAATGCCATCATTACGTTACAAGAATAATAGCAGGTGCTAGAATAACAGTGTTGTTACTACACATGGAAGGAGACGACTTTTACAAAATATATGAAATGTTAGTAGTAGGCACAGAGACAATAGTGTTGCTACAATGTCAAAGCAACCAAACTATGAACATATTTGCACTGATATGGGGCAGACAAATCAAAAGAGAAAGATGTATTACACCTACAGTAGATGACATCATAATGCAACTGAATGGAGAAAAAGTTTTTAGTAAGCCTGATATAAAGTCAAGATGCCATTGGTTAGAAAAACAGAGATAGGCAGAACCAGTACTACATTCTCAACACAATCGACACACTTTGGATTAAGGAATATTCAAGACTGATTTTTGGGTTGAGTTCTGATGCTGAATTTTTTCAGAACGCCTTACAGCAGGTGACACAAGAAACAAAAAAATTGTTTGTAATTGTAGTGATGACATAATTATATATGGAAAATAGCCAAGAAGCACAACAGAACATTATGAAAGGTACTGAAAGGATTCAATAGGAAATGAGCTGACCTTGAATCAAAGTAAATATGTGTTTAACGAGCCATTATTATAATTTTGTTGTTTCTCCTTTTTGAAATAGAGTATGTCGCTGACATGAAATAAGGTGAGGGCCTGCATGATATAACAACACCTCCACCATTAGTACTAACAAAAGATGCAAAAGTTAGGCACCGATTTTGTAGGTACAGAAGATGATGACACCTGCTTTCCGTTCTTTGGAGAACAGAAGGTAGAACATGTTAGGGAAGGTCTAAGGACGAAAATCATGGCAAAATTAGGAGGTGTAGCACCTAGCAGGATAAAACCACTCTCATAAAACTAAACAAACAACTGAGTGGGCAAATAAAGTCTACCAAAGCCAAATTATAGGTAAATTTGGCCTCCCTGGTCAAAAAGTCAAAAGTTAGGCACCGATTTTGTAGGTACAGAAGATGATGACACCTGCTTTCTGTTCTTTGGAGAATGGAAGGTAGAACATGTTAGGGAAGGTCTAAGGATGAAAATCATGGCAAAATTAGGAGGTGTAGCACCCAGCAGGATAAAACCACTCTCATAAAACTAAACAAACAACTCAGTGGGCAAATAAAGTCTACCAAAGCCAAATTTTAGGTAAATTTGGCCTCCCTGGTCAAGGACAGCTATGAGACATTCTTTAGCTATGTCCGCAACCTCAAAGGCAATACACAACTGTGTGCAGAGCTCATTGAAAATGGAGCCATGTATACTGAACCAGAAGATATATCAAACCTACGTATACTGAGCCAGAAGATATATCAAACCTACTGGCCGACAAATTTAGCTCCAACTTTACCCCGCTCTCCTACTGAACCTTCCCTCAGGAAATACCTTCAAATATAACTCGCTCTGCTATTAGTAGGGAACAGGTCCTTAATGTTCTCTCTAAGGCCAAGAACACTGCATAAATGGGCCAAGATAATATCCCAGAATGCCTGCTTACTAGCATGAAACATGACCTATTAGACCTCTGGAACTACTATTTAACTGTAGCCTACAAACAGACTTCATGCCTCATGAATGGAGAAAAGCAATAGTCATCTCTCTGTACAGAGATGGGCCATCTACAGACCGTGGAATCTACAGACCCGTAAGTCTCACTAGACTTATATGTAAAGCCATGAAAAGAATTATCATGGAAATGATCAATAATGATATAGTAAACTTTCAGACAGACACTAGAACCAACCCAATTTGGTTTTGTCAAGGGCAGGTCATGCTTACTCAGCCTGGTGGACTTCTTTGACAAGGCCACCAAAATAATGGATAAGGGCAAAATGGTTCACACTGCCTACCTTAACCTGGCCAAGGCATTTGACACAATACAGTACTCAGGCACTGTTGACAAACTCAAGACGTTAGATACAAACCCTATGTCACCCGGTGGATAGCCAACTGGCTAACAGACAAGACCCAGGAAGTTAGAACTGGGGAGTCCACCTCTACAAAGAGGCCAATCACAAGTGGAGTCCCTCAAGGATCAGTCCTTGGACCGCTTCTTTTTGGCACTTACTTCTCAGAAGTCAAGGCCAATGTCAATGGTCTCTGGCTGACTAAATTTGCAGATGACTGCAAATTAGGAGCTGTAATTGAATCTCACATTTACACAAATGTTCTCCAGGAGGGGCCGGCATAGACAAAAAACTGGTGTCAGAGCTAAGGACTATAACTAAATGCCAGGAAATACATAATAGTATCATTCAGGAAGTCATCCACCCCTGGTAACAATCATATTGACAATATACCCCTTAGATTTATATATCTATAGACACACACATATATATATAGATATGCACACACAGATACATATATAAACATATATATATATATATATATATATATATATATATATATATATATATATATATATATATGGATCCCTATCAGATTATCAAAGTTTCAAAACTTCAAAAGTCACATGGTTGGGACCATATGATTGAAGTTTGAAACTTCAAATGTTTTGAAAGGAGATTGCGGTACAGCAAGGAACGTGAAATATACCCTTTTCTGCAATGTATTGTGATCTTGGAGTTGGTATATTTAATTAGTAGGGGGTGTGCGGGGTGCAAAAAGATTAAAAATAAAATGTTTTATTTATTTATTTTTTTAATGTTCAAAGTTCTGAAACTTCGATCATACGGTTTCAGCCATATGAATTGCGAAGTTTTGGAACTTTGATAATCTGACATAGATCTGTACACATATATATGTATATATATATAAAATGTGTTTGTGTGTGTATATATATATATATATACACACACACACACACATTATTTCCTGCTTATATCTGCTTATAATTTCCTCAGTAAGCCTTGCACAGTAGAGGTTTTATAGAAGTGGTACACAGGGACGTCGGGAGGCATACTCACTGTACTGATTTCAGTACAACTTATTTAGAAGGGGGGGTAGCTTTTTAAATGTTTGTTTTTCGCGCTTTACTGCACGATGACATCAGCCAGTCGGCTGAGAGCTCGCCACGCATGTATTTCCAGCCGTTACACGAGCGGGAAAGGATTAGCATTATGGACTATTTAGCCATTACACGAGGGGGAGAGGAGTTTCAGAAGACCAGAGTGTGTGTGTGTGTGTGTGTGTGTGTGTGTGTGTGTGTGTAAATGCCCCAGGTCGGATGTACTGGTGATTAGTCATGGTGGTGTGGTAGGGAATACCTCAGGCTTGAACCTTGTACCTTGTATGCAGGTGTTAAAGACCTGAATTCCCTACCCACCACCATTTGTAAAAAAATTGCAGATTTTTGCCTCATATTTGATCTGATCAATATCTGTATCGTATCTGTGGTTTTTAAATATTGCAATGCTTGAAATTTGATGGTGCAGTGGTAGCAACTTAGCATTGATGTCTCACAGCTGTAGGTTCTTGGGTTTGGTTCTTGGCTGGGGTGCCTTCTTTGTGGGGGGGGGGTCTGTATCTTCTCCCTGTGTTTGTGTGGGCTTGCTTTTGTGTCCTCCCATGTTACAAAGACCTGTCTGCATTACTTTTTCCTGGGCCTCTGCTGAGAATTGTTTTTTTTTTTTTTTGTTCCAAGTCAGACTGTCCTGATTAACAAATTGACAGGCATTTAAATTTAGACTTCAGGTTTCTGAATGTTTACTTCCTTACATATTTGATGGTGCAGTGGCAGTATTGTTGCCTTACAGCTATAGGTTTTCTGGTTTGATTCTTGGCTGGGGTGCCTTCTGTGTGGAGTCTGCATCTTATCCCTGTGTTTGTGACATAGTAAAACAATGTTTTATTCTAGCAATAAATATATACTAACATAACCTTTTTTATAGCAATTTTTTTAAGTTTATGACTATTTGAAATTTGTCCTTATTTTTGGGACTGTAATACCTTGTTATTGGCTTTGTCCATGTTTTTTGTGCTAAGGTTGACAGCTATGGCAAGAACTGAATTCACTGAATATGTTTGAGGGCTGTATTCCCTCATTACTGGGTTTGTCCAGGTGTTTTGTGCTAAGAGGTTGACAGCTATGGTGAGAACTGAATTCATTAAATGATAGCCATTTAAGTTTCAGTCTTCCTCTCTTTCACAAAGCAGGTGATTTGGCATAGTGGTATGTTCTGACTATTTTGCACAGTAACCTTGGCAGTAAAATGTATGATGGTAACACAGCATTTTATTCTAGCAGCTTTCCAAGATTATACAAGCAATGTTTAATGTGTTCCTTTTTTGACCCTTTGACCCACCCCAATAAATTTGGCTTTTTCCAGACTTCTTGTGCTGCGAAGTTGAGATGTAGTTGAGTATTGCGTAGATTTTACAAGGAGCTTAGAGCTGCAGTGGAAGAGAAGTTTAGTGCTGATTATGCTAAGTCGGCTCACATTGCTAGTAGCACAAAATGTTGTGTACTTGCTTTTAATGCAGAAGGTTGTTGGTTCTACTCCCATAAGGGGTGAATGCTGCTGTACTGAAAGTTAAGACACTAACTATGAGCCTGTTATCAGTTTGCCATCCATTTCCTATTGCAATATTACTAGCTTATTATTAATATAATTTAGGCAATTTATTCCTCAGGGACATCAGACACTTTATTTTTCGGTGAAGTAATGAAATATAAAGGTGATTGCTAGCAGCAACCTCTTCATTAGTTAGATTTATTTAACGTGGAATTATTTAGATGACTTTTTTACTACTTCAGAGATTGTGCATATTATTTACTGATAATGGTGGACTATAAAAGTTTGACTAGACTTTTATGATGGAAATGTTCTGAATTGGGCAGTTTTGTTTCATTGTTTACTGGAAAAATGTTCAAAGCAATAGGAAGGTGTATCAAAGAGCACATGTATGTTTCATATGCAAGGAGCCTATGATTTAAAAGCAGCCCAGAATTAATTTTTATCTGCCACGGGTAAATGTATTTTTCTTTGAATGTGGGTTTTAATGTTGTTTCAATGAATGTGAGTTTCAAGGGCAGAGAAGTTTTAATGCCAAGTTTGTTTAGCAGATGTCTTAGTGTTTGTGCTGTAAAATGCAAAATAAAACTTTCAAATGAAGTTCAAATCATCATAGAAGTAAATCAGTATGCACATTAGTGTTTATGGTAAATGGAGTGAAATAGCAAAGTAATGGATCATTGGAATGGCTGCAGGGGGAGGCTCCATGCGACCGTGGTTTGGTGAGCGGAAGGGCGGCGACCGTACACAGCCCCAGGTGAACTATACCTCCCAACTGTCCAGATTTTCAAAGAATGAATAGATTTTTGCTTCTTATTTTGGTTTGTTCCTCAATTTGTGGTTTTCTGGCAAATGATTTAGGAATTAAGTCACTAAATAATGACACTAGTTTCAGACTTTATAACCTTCAGAAAAATGCATGCTAAAATAAGATCTGTTCTATCAACTGTCCCAGTTTATACAAGAGCAATTTTAGTACTGTTTATATGTTCCCTCAATATATTTGGCCTTGTCCAGATTTATTGCATTAACAGGTTGAGAGGTACATGCAAATAAATTGCTTTATAGAATTAGGCATAGCCAAACCTCAACTGTCCCTGATTTTGGCTCAAAATGTTGCTCTTCCCCTAATGATCCCTCCACAAAATAGCAATTTTGGAAGAAAACATAGAGGGTTTACTTTACTTTTATAAATAACTGTAATGATCAGAGTTATACATTACTTTTATTTCAGAAATGCATGTAGATTCTCTAATTTTGTCAGCTGCTCTAAGTTAACTGTGCTCATATTAAAATGGTGTCCCTCCTTTGACAGGTTCCCAGCTGTATTGTCTGGCAATTTTATATTTTGCATCACATTTGTGGGCCGTTGTTCATAAAATTGCAGTTTTCTGGCAAATTAGTAGCAAATTGTTAAAGACTGAAGTTAGAAAATAATGCAGACATTTCAGTTTCAGATTTCATACCTTTCAGAAAATTCGTACTGATGCAAGACCTACTACTATTCTATTATCTTTCTAAGTTTATAAGAGCAATATTTAAAAATTGTCCTTATTTTTGGGCCTTTGCCTCAGTTTTATTTATGAGTTTGTTGCTGTAAGAGGTTGAGAGGTGTTGTTTGTGTGTGTGTGTGTGTGTGTGTGTGTGTGTGTGTGTGTGTGTGTGTGTGTGTGTGTGTGTGGTAGGTAGCATACCTCTCAACTGTCCACATTTTGCAGAATGTCCAGATTTTTGCCCCATATTTTTTGTCTGTTCCTCATAAATTTTGTGATTTTCTAGAAAATCATTGAAGGCTTAAGTTGCTAAATAATGACAGACATTTGAGCTTCAGACTTCATGTCCTTTAGAAAAATTCATACTAGCACAAATCCTGTTATTCTAGCAACTTTCTAAGTTCACGAGAACATCATTTAATATCTGTCCCTGTTTATTTTAGGCTTTGTCCATATTTCTTGCACCAAGAGGTAGGTAGGGGTGTGTGTGTGTGAATGAAACATCCTAGTTAGTGGTAGCAGGTTGTTAGTAATTTACTCAAGCTCAAAACCTGTACCTTAGTTACAGAAAACAAAAGCATAAAGTCTCTACCCCAACTACCATCTTTTTCAAAGAACTGACATTTCAGGTTAATTTTCAATTCAAGGAACCGAGTTTGAGTGAATTTATATTATATTACTGAAGAGGCATTACAGCGAATGCCTCTTCATCGACACTAAAAGAGCGAACCGTGAATTACGAGAATGGCCATAGCTTGGCTGGGGAGGGGGGGGTAGCAGTTTGAGAGCTGTCAGTACAAATTTGAAAATCCTAGCTACACCCCTGGTTGTACACTTATAAAATAACTGATAAAGTCTGATGAAGGTGGGCATCTACGTAGGTCACAAACATTAGTAAAATTATGTCAATAAACAGAGACAGTGCAGTTTGAAAGATGTTCATAAACTAATTTTATTAGATACAGTGAAAGTTCAACAAAGTATGCAGACATTACGATGGAATGTACTTTCTACAGGAAATGGAAGCAAAAATAATTAAAACATAAATTGTTTTGAATAGCAACTATCTGCCATTCTTTTTACCTTTGTCTTTGCAGATTACACGAGCAACTGACCCAGAGACTCCCCAGACTCTGGAATAGATTGCCCATACATGTCAAGCAGAGTGCCTAAAGGAAATTCATCCCAGGGATCACGTCAGTCGCCCTGCTAGACAGGGGTCCAGGAAAGTAAATAATGTGGGAAGAAATAGCCAGGGAATTGTTATGGCTAGGCTTGTATAGGCCCTAGGGCTGATAGCCTAGTACCAACCTATGAACCTATGAACTTCTCTCAGTTTTGTTTTCATGAAATTCAGCCAGATGCCTGCTTAACTGACATTGCCCTAAAATTATCAACTACCTCAAAACCCCAAACACACACACACACACACACACACACACACACACACACACACACACACAGATCTTTCCTCACACATTCTTTCTTGTCATTAACTCTCTGGTGGTCTTACATTGTCGCCTTTGCATCAAATAAGACATTAGCTCTCTGGTGGTCTTACATCGTCGCCTCTGCATCAAATAAGACATTTACTCTCTGGTGGTCTTACATCGTCGCCTCTGCATCAAATAAGATATTAACAATCTGGTGGTCTTACATCATTGTCTCTGCATCAAATAAGACATTGACTCTCTGGTGGTCTTACATCGTCACCTCTGCATCAAATAAGACAATAACTCTCTGGTGGTCTTACATCATCGCCTCTGCATCAAATAAGACATTAACTCTCTGGTGGTCCTACATCGTCAGCTCTGCATCAAATAAGACATTAACTCTGGTGGTCTTGCATCATCGCCTCTGCATCAAATAAGACAGTAACTCTCTGGTAGTCTTACATCGTCACCTCTGCATCAAATAAGACAGTAACTCTCTGGTGGTCTTACATCATCGTCTCTGCATCAAATAAGACAGTAACTCTCTGGTGGTCTTACATTGTCACCTCTGCATCAAATAAGACATTAACTCTCTGGTGGTTTTACATCGTTGCCTCTGCATCAAATAAGACATTAACTCTTTGGTGGTCTTACATCATTGCCTCTGCAACAAATAAGACATTAACTCTCTGGTGGACTTATATCGTCGTCTCTGCATCAAATAAGACATTAACTCTCTGGTGGTCTTACATCGTCGCCTCTGCATCAAATAAGACTGTGGAGTTATAGAGAGGGGGAGAGAGAGAGAGAGAGAGAGGACATTAACGCTCTGGTGGTCTTACATCATCGCCTCTGCATCAAATAAGACTGTGGAGTTATAGAGAGAGAGAGAGAGAGAGAGAGAGAGAGAGAGAGAATTGGTTTTATATTCTGAGGCAGCACAGCGCAACTCTGTGGTAAGTAACCTTTCTGAGCTTGGTGCCAAAAATTATGTTTTCTTGTAGTATGTTTGAGTGCCTGGCAGTAAAACTCAGAAAATGGGAGATGACAGTACTCCAGCAGTCAAATGAGTAATTATGGTTGCTTTAATCATTATAAATACAATGTCTTACTGTTTCACTGCAATTGCCATTTATTTTCATAGTAACTGATCCTTTTTTGTGTTAGCCAAAGTCAGATATTTTAGTAGTAATGGAGTCCTCCTGTCTTAGAATAATTCTGTCTCCTTTTCATAAGTGCCACATGAACAATCAGGATAGGCCTGTTTTGTGTGCACACACAGAAATGCAGTAAGTCATTCCTTTTCTCTTTTTAGCTTAGTATTGAGGGTATTGTTTGTAGGTGTGAATACATTTATGTACCGTAATGTTCACTAGTGGCCGATGTCAATAAACTGTGTACCAGAGGTTATACTACTTGTGCCAGTGTGATGACTAACAACTACATCTCCAGATGATGTAGTAACAATTAGCAGTTCACATTTTGTCTGCATAAACATACATAGCTGATGAACTTCCTTCCAGCACTCAACGTTTCTCTTTTCATGCAAGTCCAAGTACTTGCAGGAATAGCATTGTACATTTGATGTCAGTACACAGTGCATGATGACAGCTGTAGCTGGATGATGAATTTATGAGCCTCGTAACAGTAATCTAAAAACGTCTGTGACTTACACTGTGATGTTAGTGATAAAGATGCCATTAACTGTTGATTCCCAATGGAGTGTCAAGCTCAGTGTCCCTGAGTGCTGCCATCGGACAATGTTGCCTACAGCTGCTTATCCCTGTGTTATATTGGCACGTACCCTCAAATACCTTTGCATATGCTCCCCATTTCTCATAGCACTCACTATACATTGACAATTCATATGATAACCACTACACCAGTTGTCTGTTCTTAAAGGTGGTTTTCATGTAGGGTTATCATAATTGTCTTTAGCAAAATTTGAACTGTTAACTTGGAAGTCATAGGATACAAATATATGTGAAAGAGGTCACAAGTGCATACAGTTTTCATTGATGTCCTTCATACTGATTACTGGTGCAGTAGCTTAAGTTACATGGTATATATCCTGCAAGAATATAACAGCCAGCCAGCTTCCAAAGCTTCAGGGCACCTTCCATGCACCCAACCATTAGTCATCTCAAGCTGAGCTGACTAAAATGACAAGATTTGGGTGCCAAGCCCTCCAGAGCTTTCCTGCCACATAAGAGGAAGCTCCTCTGAAGCTTTTGAGAGTCAACATCGGCTTGTACTGTTCCTCTCTTGGTTATATGAGGTCCCTTTCTGAAAACATCCTTCCTTTTTTAAAAATAAATATTTGCTTGATACAACGCCTTCCTGTTCAGGAAAGTTATTTTAAAGCTAGGAGTCTGTGTTTTATTGGACTGTCACAAACTGTACTTTTAAACAGGAGTGCTCTTTTTCCTCTTAGTTTAAAAGTTGTTTAAAGTATTTAAAAAAACATTTTTTCTGGGGAGAACTTATTTTATTTTACATTTTGGGGCTAACAAAGTATTTTAAAATGTTTTACTGTGTTTTTCTCTGATAAAAGTGAGTTTTAAAGACTTCAAAGTTTTACTGTCTTTTGTTTCTTGTTTTTCATGGGAAGAGGCACAATTTTTGGCTTGACCATGGAACAAACTGTCAACCCTATGTTTTGGTCCTTCTTCAAGCCACAAAAGCAAAAAGTTAAGCAAATAGCTTTAGTCATCACAGCAGGCAAGCAATTTGCCTTAGCCACAGGTGGGTGACTCTGCTGTGTCCATTAGTTGTACCTCAGACTACTCATTTTTTTACCCCAGATCCCTCTGGTGTAGCACATACCGCCACTATGGACCAGGGGGTAAGCCATGTACTCTGTGGCTTTTAGGGCCTCCTTAGTGGGAAGGGAGAGCCACTCTTGCTGGCCCTTGGAGAAGAAACAGGGAAGCCTTCCCTGTTTTGTCAAAATGTTGTCCCCATCCCTGTGGAAGCTGCTGCTGTCAGTATTAACACCATCTGTCAAAAAGAAACAGAAAACTAAACATATCTACTCTTCCTTAAATTTCCTTGTGCAGGAGTAATTTACTGGGTCTGGCTAAGGGTTTAATTCAGGCCATTGATCCTTGTTATAAACTGGTTTCTGATAAAAGAAAGAGGGACACCACTTTTCCTAAAGAGATTCAAGATTCTGAAACTGAGCAGGGCGGTGAAGGGGCAGATACAGGGCTTGCTCCTCAGATTTCTGAGTCAGACTTGGAAGAGAGTGCAGTTTCTGATTTCGCTGTGGGTTTTTTTTTTCTCTGAGACTATTTCCAGAATATCCCAGTGTTGTCAGTGGAAAAAACACTGATGTTTCTCAGTGCCTAAGAGAAAATGCTTTGAATTGTTGCAGTAAGAAGTTTCAGAACTTTCACCTATTCCTCCAGTTTTGTCAACTTTGGAGGATGTGCATGTTACTGTCTGCTATTTTCCTAATAACCAGTTGCCCCTTAAAGGGCATATAGGATATATAAAGTTTGTTAGTCTTTTAAGTTTTTATACACTCCTCCCAAACCTGATCCAACAGCAACAGCTACAGTTAATCCCACTGCTGCTAAACATTCAGTTAATTCTAATCCTACACTTTCTGATAAGTATGAAAAAAAAGTGTATGCTTCTTCAGCTTTGATTTACAGAATTTTGAATTGTCAGGCTATGTTTTCTCTCACTAATGTGAAAGTTTGAGGAATAATTTGTCTGTAATTTCTTCTTTGGAAAAATCTACTTTAAATAATTTTATTTTTTCTGTTGCATGAGTTGCTATTCATTGTTTGTAGTGTGCAATTCATTTGATACTTCTTCAAGGGCTGTGGCCACTGGTACTGTGCTGAACAGATTTACCTGGCTGTGTTCTCAAAACCTTCCAGATGATGTTGAAAAATAGACTTTAAATTCCTCTTTGGATAGAGATTTAGTTTTCACCTCTCTGCTGCAGAGGTGATCAAAATGTGTGATGAGGGGGGTAAGCTGATACAGGGAATTTCTACGATATTTCAGCCCTCCTTTTCCAATGGGATTCTCTAACCCCTCATCCAATTTTGTCAAAAAAAAAATAATGATTTCAAGAAAATGCAGGTACACAGATGTTTAATAAAAAATGACAAGGGATATCCAAAAAAAAAAAATTCAGGAAGCCTCCTAAAACCAAGTGTAGTCAAACAAGTCAGAATAACTATTTAAGCGACCTTGTCCATCCCAGCCCAATCCCCATCCTGGCAGTCCCTTTTCCCTTCTATTAAGTCTGAATATCCACTATTCTCATTGGCAATAGATAGTTTCAGACAAGTGGTTTCTGAATATCATATATCAAGGTTACAGTTATCATTGACCAGACCAGACTCTTATTTCCACTTGTCCTTTATCACATGTTGTTCCAGGGAATAATAGAACCATTTCTGCTTTCCCAGGTGGGAAACATTTTTTTCAAGGATGTTTTTAGTGCCAAAGAAAGAAAATGCTTGGAGATCAGCTCTGGATCTTTCTTTGCTAAACCTGTTTGTGATAGTGCCCATGATCAAAATGGTGCCGCTTCACAACCTGTTACCTTTCATTCCTCATTCAAGTTTCCTTTTGACTATAGATTTAAGAGATGCTTATCATCACATCCATATTCATCCAGGCTTTAGGTGTTTCTTAAGGGTTACCTTCATTTGACTGAAAGTTCATTTGACTGACAAATATTTGACTGAGACCAAATGACTGAAACTTCATTTCCCTGACACTTCTACTGTGTAGAGGCACTGTAAGGCAAGTAAAAGGGTTGCATTTCTCACTGTAATGAGATCCTGGAGTTAGTATATTATACTTAGGGGTGTGTGAGGGGCACAGCCCTCCACACTGGAGGTGTGTGGGGGCACAACCCCCCACCTAGCTTGGTTTTACTAAGCAATATAAAACCAAAAGCAGAGAATATAACATCAAACTAAGTGGGGGGCTACACCCCCCCAAGTATATATACAAACTCCAGGGTCACACTACAGTGAGAAAAAGGACATATTCCTTTTACTTGTCTTATAGTGCTCTACACACTGCCAGTACCAGTTGTCAGTCAAATGAACTGTCAGTCAAATGAGATGTCGGGGAAATGTAGTTTCAGTCATTTGGTCTGACTAAAATGTTTGTCAGTCAAATGAACTTTCAGTCAAATTAAGGTAACCCATTTCGTAAGGGTATGTGTGTATGGATTACATTATCAGTTTGATATTTTACCCTTTGGACTATCCACAGCACCAGGAGTGTTCATGAAGTGTCTAGCTCCAGTTACAGCTCATTGCAGGCTACAGGGTATCCACATTTTTCCATATTTAGATGACTTGCTTATATTTGCAGAATCTTTAGTGTCACAACTCTCTCACTTGGGTGACAGATCTAATACACAAGCTGGGATTCTTAGAGAACATTCATTTTTTAGACTCCTTTACACAGGATGGTGCTCCTTGAGTGTCAGCTAGATGCCTCAGTTCAAAGAACTTCTCTGCCACAGGCAAAAAGATATCTGTATCTTGATCTATTTATAATGTTTTTTACTCAGACTTTGGTCACTGTGAGGGGATACCTCAAGATTTTGCATCTTGTGGCATCCACATGAGAATGGTATCTGAAGCATCTTTGGGCTAGCCACCAGTGATGACACCATGACCCCATGTGCAAAAATGGGAAAAAGGGATTGTGGATAGATGGCTAGGTGGATGGATGGATGGATCTGAAGTGTCTTTGGTCCCAACATCAACATCCTTTTTCCTTTCAAATCCCAGTGCTGAGGTTTGTCAGAAGATAAATCATTTGGAGGAGACAGCAAATATCCATAAATCCAGATCTCCCCTTCTCCATCCCTGTTCCAGAGTAGCTAGTCACCACAGATGCCTCTGACTTTGCTTGGGAAGCAGTTTCAGGAAGGATAAAAGTGTAAGATGTGTGGGATGTCATAGAAAGATGCAAGCACATATATATAAAAGAGATGTTTGCCCTGATCAAGACTTTCAACTCTCTGAATCATCTTTGGTTTCCAGAACCTCCTCAACAAGCAAGGGACAGAACCAGGACGTACTCCATTTGCAGACTGGTCATGTTAGCTTGGGATACAGCTTCACAACACAGTCTCACCGTACATACATCCCACATTCCGTCAGAGCAAAATTATGTGACAGACAAGCTGAGCAGGACAAGGACAGAACCTGATAAGAGTTCCTCAAGTAGACCTATTTACCTCATCTCTCAAGAATCATCTGGCAAGATTCCATTCCAGGGCTCTGTGCAAGAAGGCCTGGAAGACAGATGCCTTTTCTGTTCCTTGGGCAGGAATGTTCGTATATGCTTTTCCACCCTTTCCATTGATATTCATGGTACTTCTGAAGATTCAGAAGGAATCCCTCAAGATCATTACAATGACTCCCTTATGGCCCAGACAACAGTGGTTTTCTGTTTTTTGGAAATGACCAGGTGCAATTACAACAAGCTTCCCCACAGTCTGGATCTACTCACACAAGATCAGGGGTGTTTGACACATCCCAACCCTAATCAACTTCAGCTGTCTGGTCAGACCACAGGGTCTTAATTTATTTTAGGGACCAGTTTACTGAGGACAGACAGCAGGTACCAGTGGAGGCAAGAAAGCCTGCTACTAGAAAATCATATAATAGCAAATCTAAAAGGTTTTCTAGTTGGTGCCAACAACATAACCAATACACATTTAGGGCTAGTTGTTTTCTGGTTTTATAATATTTGTGTGAGTTACTATCCAATGGCCTGTCTTACTCCTCCATTAAAGTTCATTTCATCCATTTCAGTATGTCTGCCCACAATTCCTACTCTTTCAATGCACTGTTATATTAAAATGTTTTTGAAAGGGGTTTTGCAAAAGATGCCCCCAAGAAAATTTGTGGCCCCTCCGTGGGATCTTAATTTTGTGTTAGAGAAGCTAACACACTCTATTTGAGCTAACCTGGCTGACTTGTGGTTCTTAACATAGAAAACATTTTTTGACTGCTCTGATCTATGCAAGAGGAGTATCTGACTTGCAAGCTCTCATTGTGAGTCAGCCCTACCTCATTTTCCACAGAGACAGGGTTTCCCTGAAAATTAATCGATTTTTATTTCTCAAATGGTATCTGACTTTACTTTAAAGCAAACTATCCATCTCCCCTTTTTTCCTGAACCTAGAAATGAGGGCTAAAGGTTACTCTGTACCTTTTGTGATGATGTGAGGTAGTGTCAGCTGTGCCAGGGGGCGTAGGGCAGTGCATAGGTAACATATACCAGCCTAGCTAGCTGGAGTTTTGTAAAGAATTATATGCCATTTCAATATCAAATGTTTTTTTTTTACAGATGCTTGTGTTAAAAATGTATTTGTAAAGCTATTTGTGTTAAAAATGTATCAATAGTATGACCTGCTGTACAGAAAAGAAATACACATGTATGTCAGGCTGTATTGTTTTAACTGGTGAAATGTATATATTTTAATAGAGGATACTGGAAGAGAAAGCTCAACCCAGCTAACCTTAAGAAAAATAGCCTAAAATTAAATGACTTGGTTTATTTATTTTACAGTTTGTTTACCGGGATAGTCCATTGGGCCGAGAAGAGCTCATTTTCAATGGATTCTTGTGGAGAAAAGCTCCGTAAGACATTATAGAATTTAGACAAATCATTAAAAAATAAGTAATACAGTATACAGTTTACAAAAGAAAAAATGTAAAAAAAACAACATGTCAGTAAGTATTTACAAAATACCTTAGTTTATATAGTGGAAAATATAAAAGTAGAAGCAAAGGAGCTTCACATAGGTATCATATAAGAGTTATAGCAGGGTACAGAGGAGGGGATAGGAAGAGAATAAGTGTCAAGTAAGAAAATAGAGAATAGTAAGAAGATGTAGTGCATAAGGAGTGAAAGGAGGTGAGAAGAAATGGGGTAAGGGTAGAGGCAGCTTAGTGAGAGGAAGGAGAAGAGAGAAGGAGGAAGAGTGCAAAAGAGGGTATAATGTTGAGGGTAGTTATGTAGGGTGAGAGCAGGAACATTCCGAGAGGGATATGATATGGGAATGAAGTAAGGTCTTAAAGGTAGAGTGGTTATGGATGGTGCGAATGAGAGGTGGCAGGGAGTTCCAAAGCTGTTCTAGAGAAAAGGATAGTAGTAGTTTGCCTGGTGGAGAAGCAGGCTTGTGTAGGTCAATCAGATTCTGGTTATTGGATCTCAGAAGTCTATCAGATAGATGCATTTTGAGTGAAGAGGCTAGAGAGGGGCAGAGAGATAGACAGAAGATAAGTTTGTGGGTAGGAGTGAGTTGGATATAGGTAAGATAATTGGGGAGCTCTAGCCAATTTAGTTTGTGAAGGGCATTGCAGTGGTGGGTGGAAGATTTGTAACCAGTGGCAAACCTGGAAATTTTATTGTAACAGGAAGAGAGTTTAGTCTTTAGAGAAGATTATAGTTTAGTAAGAAGTGGGGCACCGTATAGGGAAGGAATGAGGTATGTAATAAAGAGAACAAACTTAGAGGGAGTGAGGTATTGATTGTGGTGGTAAAGCATACCAAGTTTCTGGTGAGTTTTCTTGATATTCATTTGTAGGTGGATATCAAACTTAAAGTGTTCATTGATGAAGACACCTAAGAGTTTGGTATGGGATACTATCTCGAGAGGGGTATTGTTCTGGCTAGTAATAGTAAAAGAGCTCTTGTCTATAATGGTGTTTTTAGAGGAAGTAAATATCATAAGTTTAGTTTTTGATGCGTTGAGTGCTAAATGGTTATCTAACTTCCAGTGCTCAGTGGAAGAGAAGGCCTCTTGGGTTAATTTTAAGAGAGAAGAGATGGAGGTGGCAGAACAGATGATTGTAGAGTCATCTGCATATTGGATAAGATTAGCCTTAGGGATAGACAGATGGAAGTCGTTTATGAAAATGCTAAACAGTAAGGGACCTAATATGGAACCTTGGAGTACACCTGTAGGAGTGGTAAGAAAGTAGGAGGTGGCTTTTTTCCATTTAACAGCTTGTTGTCTGTTGGAGAGGTAACTAGCAAAGCAGTTGGTAGAAGAGATGGATAGATTAAGATTAGAGAGTTTGGATAGAGGAAGGTTATGAGATATAGTATCGAAGGCCTTGGATAAGTCCATAAGGAGGGCAGACACTAGACAGCCCGAATCACGAGCTTTATTGATGATTTCAAGGAAGGAGAGGACAGCAGTGATAGTACTGTGACCAGGTCTGAACCCATTTTGTGTGAGGGTGAGCAGGTGGTTATCTATGAGGTAGGGTAAAAGTTGTAGGTGAATGCATTTTTCTAGTATTTTTGAGATGGGCGATAAGATGGCAATAGGATGAAAACTGGGAATATTGTTATTGTTGCCCCCTTTATAAAGTGGTATAATAAAGGCCTTTTTCCAGAGTTGGGGAACATAGCTTTCTTAGATTGACTGGTTTATTAGAATGGAGATAGAGAAAGCGATGGCTTCGGCAGCTGTTTTTAGAAAGTATGAAGGAAGGTCATCAGGGGCGTTAGAGCAAGGTTTCAAATTCAGAAGGAGATTTTTTGTGATAGATGTAGAGATTGATTTGATAGAGAAGGGAGGGGAATGAGAGCTGGCCGTGTTAGTGGAGGAAGGGATAGGCGAGGGTGAAGACGAAGCATTGTTGGTGAAGGATGTTGTTAGTTTGGCTATGGTGTCAGTAAAGAAGCAATTGAATTGGGTGGCTAGGGTCAAGTCAGAGGCATTTGGATCAGGGCAGGGACTGTCTTTTTTGCCAGGGTTGAGGATGGTGGTGATACCCTTCCAGAATTTTTGGGGGTTTGTCTTGTGGTTATTTTGGGGTATAGAGAAATAGGATTTGCGATCTGACACGATAAGTTTTTTGACTTTGTTACAAAGTATTTTAAATTCATTTAGGGAAGAGGGAGTTTTGTATTTCTGGTAGTGTTTCCAGGCTTTGTCTTGTAGATGCATCAAGGTTGTGGTTTCTTTGGTTAACCATGGGACAGTGTTACATTTGGTTTTGAAGTGGGCAAAAGTATTTAATAGGTTTAAGAATGCTGTGTTGAAGTAGGTGACAGCATTGTCTAAGGAGAGGGTTTTTAGAGGGTTCCAGTTTGTGTTTTAGAGAGTTAGAGAATATTTCAGAGCTGAAGTTCTTTAGGGAGCATGTAGATATGTGAGTATGGGATAGTTTGTAAGGAGGAAGGGAGGTGATGAGTGAAAACGGGAAGTTGATCACTAAGAGAGTCAGGTAGGGTACCGCTATCAGAGATATATTTAGGGTGAGAAACTAGAATCCAGTCAAGGATGCTACCAGAGGAGTAGTCCCTAGAGGGTCTTGTAATAGAGTTGATTAGCTGTGAGAAGTTATAAAGTTTGAGGTTTAGGGAGCTTGTGGGAGATTGAATGGAAGTCCAGTTAATATTAATGTCGCCAAGTATTATGTTCTCATTGCTAATGTAGAAAAAACTGTAAGGAACCACCACGATATTGCATAAAAAAGATTTAATATAAACAGAAACGAGTGCTTTCACACACCACCATGGCGCGCTTCATCAGGTTACAATGATTAGGTAAAGAACCATCCATTTTATACTAAAATGCTCACAATTAAACAATTGAGTCATTAAATAAACAAATCAATTAAATAGTTTAAAAAGACAGCTCTAAATATATGCTAAGCTTTTAAAAGAATGCTTTTCTACATTTAATATATGAGTATAATGCCTCTAAATAAGCACGAAGACAAAGGCAAATTAACCAGCTAAATAAATTTAGGCACCACTAATATAAGATTAGCATAAACTCCATAGGGATAGCTAGAACTAATATAACATGTAATAACACAAAACCAGAATAAAATCATAATGTTGCCTTCATCTCCGAAGGTACAACACATATCATACTATTAGGCATTAGAGAAAAGTATCTGGTAAAAAATGATAGGGATATTCATAAGATGGTGAAACAATTGATTAAAAACTTGATATAAATGAGATATATGAATTTGACAACAGTTACAATATAATACATTATATTGCAATGATAAATGTAATGCTGTCTTCTATTAATAATTATATGAATTAATAAAAATTTAAAATTATAAACAAATGAATTGTGTTTATCTATCCCCTAACAAAGCTGGTCTAATGCTGACTGCTTGATTCAGACCTGGTTTGACATGTGACCTAAGATTAAAAATCCATTTCAATTCATGAAGTTCGAGGGACCCAATGGTATCACCTTCTCTCATGTTGTTGTACACTATTTGGATCACCCTAAACTTAAAGTGATGCTTAGGAAACTGATGGCAATGCTTAGCCAAAGCATTATTGATATTCTCCTTCCTTATATCATAGACATGATTATACATGCGGTCCCTCAGCCTCCTTGAAGTCATTCCTACATAGTAGGCATCACATAGCTCACAAGTGGCTAAATAAATAACATTTTTCGAGTCACATGTCGCATAAAAGGTTGGTGTAAATGTTAAGGCCAGTCCTGGTACTACAAATGACTGGTTTTTAGATATAAACCTGCACATGTTACATTTAGTGCAGGGGTAAGTTCCCTTCTTATATAACGCTCTAATGTCCAACTTGGAGACATCCATTTTATCATTACATAATAGTCTTTTAAGATTCAAGCTGTTACTGAATCTGAACGTGGGTTTGTTAACCACTATTTGTGCTATAATGGGATCAAGCAAGAGAATTTTCCAGTTATTCTTGATAACATTGGTGACATGATGTATATCATTAGTATACTTGATATTAAAAGCTAAGTGTGCTTCTTTGTCATTTAAATTTCTTGGAAAACCACCTCTTTTAATATTTGTAGGGGTCTCTAGTATTGATGATATTAAGTCATTAACTAGGTCAGAGGGATAACCTCTGTTGATGAAACAAGTCTTTTGAAATTCAATTTGATTATGTAGATCATCTTCTCTACTACATAGTCGAGATGTTCTAATTATCTGCCCCTTGACCACATTACGAAATATATAGCGAGGATGCATGCTATCAAAGTGAAGGATAGCGTTCCTCCATCAAGGCTTTCTATATATAGTTGTGGTGATGCTATTCATATCATCTTTATTAATGGTAATATCCAAAAAACTGATACTAGTGCATGACTGCTCAAAAGTAAATTTTAAAAAAGAAGTGGTAGATTCCATGTAAGCGACAAACTCATGCAGGGAATCCAAGTCATTGTTCCAAAATAAAAGAATGTCGTCTACAAAACGTCTGTATCAGATAATGTTTTTGAATCTATCATTATTAAAAATGAACCTGTTTTCCCATTGATGTATAACTAGGTTTGCATATGCATTGGCACAGGGAGTGCCCATGGCCACTCCCCATGTCTGTGCATATGTATGGTCCCGAAACAGAAAGACATTGTTGTTTAATACTACATCTAGGAGGCTGCAAATTAACATCTGATTGGCATTGTCAAGTGTTCCATTACTATGTAGGAACTCCCTGATAGCTTCCAAACCATAATCATTTGGAATACTTGTAAATAGGTTCTTAATGTCTAGTGTAACTAGAAGAGTATTCCTATACATATTACTACTTGTGGAGTCCAGTTTTAAATCATGCAGTAACCCATAGGAATCTTTCAGTATAGTTATTTTGGGGTATAGAGAAATAGGATTTGCGATCTGACACGATAAGTTTTTTGACTTTGTTACAAAGTATTTTAAATTCATTTAGGGAGGAGGGAGTTTTATATTTCTGGTAGTGTTTCCAGGCTTTGTCTTGTAGATGCATCAAGGTTGTGGTTTCTTTGGTTAACCATGGGACAGTGTTACTTTTGGTTTTGAAGGGGGCAAAAGTATTTAATAGGTTTAAGAATGCTGTGTTGAAGTAGGTGACAGCATTGTCTAAGGGTTTTTAGAGGGTTCCAGTTTGTGTTTTAGAGAGTTAGAGAATATTTCAGAGCTGAAGTTCTTTAGGGAGCATGTAGATATGTGAGTATGGGATAGTTTGTAAGGAGGAAGGGAGGTGATGAGTGAAAACGGGAAGTTGATCACTAAGAGAGTCAGGTAGGGTACCGCTATCAGAGATATATTTAGGGTGAGAAACTAGAATCCAGTCAAGGATGCTACCAGAGGAGTAGTCCCTAGAGGGTCTTGTAATAGAGTTGATTAGCTGTGAGAAGTTATAAAGTTTGAGGTTTAGGGAGCTTGTGGGAGATTGAATGGAGGTCCAGTTAATATTAATGTTGCCAAGTATTATGTTCTCATTGCTAATGTTAGAGGAGAACCAGGAGAGGATATCCTCAAGAATAGGGATGTTGTTTCCAGGAGGTATGTAGAGAGTGGCTATGCATATATGTTTGTGTTTGTTTAACTGAAGTAGGGCCAGAGTTAGTTCAGCATTGGCGAATTGGGGAATGGGTTTAGTATAAGGGTAACTGAAAGGGAGAAGGAGTAGAAGAGTACTACCCCACTACCTTTCTTATGGGTCCTGTTTAATGATATAGTAGTTGGGAGGGATAATTTAATAGTCTTTGATATGGGGTTTTAGCCAGGTTTTTGAGATAGACGGGATGTCTGGTTTGATTATGGAGAATCCAGGCATTGAAGTTAGGGATTTTGTTACATAAACTTTTAGCATTTATTGTAGTGAAAAGAAGGGGTTTTCTGGTTGAGGAGGAGGTGAGTAGGGGTGCCTTTGAGTTGTGAGGAGAAGAGAGGCTGAGGTTAGGGTGGATGTCACCAGAGAGAAGGACGGTAATGAGTTGACAGATGTGGGAGAAGAGATATTTGGAGTGCTTTGTGTCTGGTTTGAGAGTCAGGTAGTGAGTTAGAGTAGGTTTGCTTGGGGTTGGAGAAGAGTAGCTGTGAATGGAAATAAGTTTGTAGGGAAAAAGGAGAACACTGTTGAGGAAGTAAAGGTTGGGGGGTATGATGGTTGTGGAGTGCTTTTCATTTATGGGGAATGGGTGGGTTATATGAAAAGGAGAAGAGTGAGTAGTATTTGGAGGACTTGTGAGAAGGGTAAAGCAGGATAGGGAGAGGAGAAGAAGTATTAGCTTTATAAAGGAGACATGTTTTATAGGCATAGTTGTTTATCAGAGTTTCAAGCTGTTTTGGATATAAAGAAGGGTGGAAAGTGGAACGGGATGGCTCAAATGTGGGTAATAGCTAAGGGGAGGTGGGGATGCTGGGACTAGAAGGAAGGGGAGGGGTGGATTTGTATGATGCAAATGAGAGTGGGGGAATATGATTGGTTTGTTTGGATATAGGAGCGATTTAGCGGCTAGAAATGTAGAGATAGCAGGGGCAGGTGGAATTTGGGGGCAGGGTAGGGGAGCAGAGTGAGCCCGCAGGGGTAATGGAGTGGGTAGAGCTGAAGTGAAGGAAGAGACTTACCAGAAACAATCAGTGAAGTGAAGGGAACACATGGAGCTAGAGAGCAAGCTCGGAGGAAAGGGGAGACGGGGATAAAAAACTGGGCCAAATACAGAAAAGGAGGGCTAAACAGAGGATTTACTGGGAGAAGAACTAACACAGGGGAGGGTTACTGTAGATAAAGGGTTGAAAGAGGGAGTGGAGGAACACTGTCACCTAGTGGCCAAAATGAATTATGATTACCAGAAATGGTCAAGGGAGTGAATAGGGGATCAGGGATAGAAGACGGGACTGTAGACCACAGTAGGCTGCTAGCAAGCTCGTGGTGGTGTACTGTACTTAGCACTTTATTGATATTGGCAATAACAGTTGAAATAAGCACCACAGTACATTTACATACACACTGTTATTCCTGAGGGGAGGCTGTAAGGCTGCAGAGCACTTCAGAAGTCCCATTTAGGTGTTCTTGCAAGGGTGAGATGCAGGGTGATATGTAGTACAGTGGGAGACACCAGAGGAGCGGGAGACGTGACTAGCAAGCTGAACTGGAGAAGAGAATAAAATGATTATAATAATATTGCTAGATGATATAAGAGAATAAAGCTGTAGAATAGTTCAGAAAGATTTGGTGAAGGGTAGCCTGAGGATAAGTATGTTATGAGAGTGCATGGCTAAAGAACTATGGCTGCGGGGGAAAATAAATGAGAGGGGGTAGAGGTATAGCAGATAAGTAAGAAAGTAAAGCGAGGAACAGGTAGACAAACCAATAGCAGAAAAAGGGTTTTTAGAAAAATGAAGTAAAAGCAAGGAAGCAGTTACATGTAGTGAAATGTGACAGCAGTGAATAGTTCTAAATCCAACAAACAAAGCAAGGGAGCAGTAACAGTTTCAGTACATGTAGTACAATGTGAAATGTGACAACAGTGAACAGTTGTAAATCCAACAAACAAAGCAAGGGAGCAGTAACAGTTTCAGTACATGTAGTACAATGTGAAATGTGACAGCAGTGAACAGTTGTAAATCCAACAAACAAAGCAAGGGAGCAGTAACAGTTTCAGTACATGTAGTACAATGTGAAATGTGACAGCAGTGAACAGTTGTAAATCTAACACAGCAACAAGTGCAGTTCAATGACTGCAGCAGTGAAAGGATGTAAAATAATACTGAACAGGTCAAAACAATTTAGACTACAGAATTTAAATGCTAGTCTACACAATATTAAGAAAGTACACTGATTGCAATAGTTTCAGGAGTGCGTGCAGATGCAATTCTTCAGCACTTACATTTGCCTACTAAAATAATAGCATATAACACCTGACAAATACAAATAGAGCATTATAATCACGGCCTTACACAGTTTAATGGCTAATAGATATCTAAGCACATTGTAATATCGTAGCTGGAAACCTACCAAATGAGTTATATGAATAATTGTGAATCCAGCACAGTCACACACTGAGCCTGATAACCAGTCATATTAGTATAACTCTTACATTAATAAGTGATAAAAATGAAGAACAAGTATGTCAGCAACAATATATTTAGGTTAACAATTTTAAACTGTTTAATGGAGGCACTCACCAATGAGCGAAGCGAAGGTTTAGGCCATAAAAATTCTATCTCATAGGTCTAAATGCAGCCAGTGTAACAATGTCTGTGAAAAGCCTTTCTGCAGGAAGGGTGGAAGTGTTGGAATTGTTTTATATCTTCCAGATGCTGTATTAAGCTTTAGCAAAGTTCTAAGCCATATCATGGCTCAATTTCTAGTGAGGGGGTAGTGTGGCCGCCACACAGTCAGGTGAAAAGGTGTGATGTCATTATGTAGCCAGCACTGGAATGGTATTTGAATACTAGTGAGAGATATGATAGATGCACTTTGTTATTAGACCTGACAGGAGACACTCATCTAACTTCATCTTGCCTTGCTCTTGCAAGTAAGTAGGGAACAGTAATTCTTCAGTCAGTTAGGAATAAATAGTGAGAATAGTTAAATGTTGTTTTTTCTGTATTTTTTCCTATGATTGAAACTCTGGTGTTTATTATAAACAGATATTCAGTATTTTCATATATTCTATTTTATTATTTATTATTAAATATATCTATACCTTTCATTGTTGCTGTTCTTTTAGAAAATAGTTAACCTTTGAGATTAATTGCATTTATTTGGTGGGACTGTGGCTGGAAGTTCCTGAAAGTCTTGCTGCTCGGTCAAAATTAGCATTTGTGTAAATATTCATTTTACTAAGAGTAATCAGGTACCCTGGTAAGAGCGTTAAAGTATCTGGCTTTGGAGTGTTCTGTTGACAGTGTATCTAACATATAGTCTGAGTGGAGGTGGCAAAGCGGGTAAGCTGTGCCAGCTTTCCCAGGTGTGTGTGTGTGTGTGTGTGTGTGTGTGTGTGTGTGTGTGTGTGTGTGTGCGTTTATGAAAATTGAGTCTCAAAGAGAGTGTGTATGCCATCTACTTTGAACAGGGTCACTGACAGAGAGGGTGGTAGAGAATCTGACTTGGAACACCTGAGTAGGGACTTAACGCTATAGCTGTGTTAGTGAGGAGTCTTATTTAGGGCCTAGAGAGAAAGCTCAGCCCCAGGACTGGAGTGTGCTTTCCCTGTGTGCTTTAAGGGAAAATTGTATTTGGTGCAGTGAACTGCATCAGAAAATACTGTGTGTGTCTATTTTTTTTTCTCAGTGAATGCTCCCCACCAGTTTCAGTGGTGATGATTGAGGGTCCTTTATCACTGGCCCAGAGGAGGGACGTCACACCTTGGATGCCCACAGACAACTCAGGTACTATCTTAACAGAACTAAATTTTTCAGATGTTCAGCTCAATTGTTTGTTTCTTGTGAAGATAAGAAGGGACAACATGTGTCAAAGCAGACTATTCCAAAATGGTTGTCTAAGGATATTACCTTTTGTTATATTCACAATAATGAAACTATTCCAGACAGGGTCAAGACCCTCTTTACCAGAGCCATGGCTTCATCCTCTGGAAAGGGTTGGATTCTAGAAGTATTCTAGAAGCAAGAAGCTGGTCATATGTATATGCTTTTACAAAACACTATAAGCTTGATTCCTTCTGTAAGTCTAGATAAGGCTCTGCTTGGACCATTCTCCAGGGACTTCTGGAGTCTTCTCCTTCCACCTCTCAAAATTTGTAAGCTATGGTAATCTAGCAATATAGCTTAGGCTACTGCAGCAATGGTCAATATGAAAAACATAGTACTCCTTCCATCCTCTTTGTTTCTTGGTCGTTTTTTTTTTTTTTTTTTGACAGGGTATGGACTTTTAGTTTTTTGTTGTTACAAGCATTGTCCTTTCAGGGCTCATCCTCCATCTGTGTGCAAGCATGAAGATTCTGTAAAGGTTTGGTGTCCAAACTTGTCTTTTTAGTCAGTTTAGCTCAACCTATGAACCTAAGTGACTAATGATTTTGGCATGTGGAAGGTGTCCTGAAGCATTGGAAGCTGGATAATTGTTATATCCTTGGCAGGATAGTGTCAGAGCAGGAGGATATGGGACAGATGGGAATATTGTGCAGTGTCAGAGCAGGAGGATATGGGACAAATGGGAGTACTGTACATTGTCAGAGCAGGAGGATATGGGACAAATGGCAATACTGTGCATTGTCAGTGCAGGAGGATATAGGACAAATGGGAATATTGCGCATTGTCACAAAATGCTAAGGAGACAAGGTTATAATTGCATAGAAAATGATGGGTAAACAGGTTTTGCATCAACATCTATGCAAAAGCATGCACTGTTTCCCCACTATCTGTGTGCAAGAAATGTTGGGAAGCTAGATGGTGTGTGTCTGCAAAATGGTACCAGACTTACATTAACTTTTTTTCCTTTGATAAATCACTGAGGGTGACAGTCAGTTATTAGAATTTGTTTTTCAGAACATGGATGTTGATGCAAAACCTTTTCTGATAGTTTTTTAAGTGATTTAAAGTAGTCTGCTTTTATTTGTGAACACTGCAGAAAATCTCTGATTTTGCCTCATATTTTTGTCCTGTCCTTGTGCAAATTACTTAACCAAAGAGTGCTTTGGAGCAACTGGAAATTTGGGTTAGGCTCCTCAGTGGTCCCCTGGACTGCAAGCCTCATAACTAGTATCTTTGAATCAGAGTAGTTGTGGTATAGATGATGAAACCTGATTGTAGTAAACAGGAGCAGCATGACATGAACAATGTTCTCTGGATGCGATCCTTGGTTTCCGTAATGTAAAAGTATCAGGAAAAAATACAGGCAGTTAGAAGAACAAGAAAGATAAATGATCAGCAAAGCAAGGCATCCCCAGTTGGGTCAGTACAGCTTATTTTCTTGTAGCCGATTTGGCTGACTGACAAAGTTTACTAGTGAGTATAGCACCTTTTATACAATGTTGACAGATGCAGTCCTGCCTCTTTAGACATACATTGTCTCCTAGTTTAGTCATGTAACTATTTTCAAAAATGCTATTACAGCAGACTATTTTTGTAGAATTGCTATACAACAGGTTTTCCTTTTTTGTAACAAGTACAGAGTAATCAATTCTTGCTTCAGTTTGCTTTGTCATCATATGTTCTTACTGCTCAATTGTCTTATCATAACAATTCTAATGAGAAAGACTATTTATTATTGTTACAGCTGCCATTTACATTATTGCTACTGTAGAATAGTTCAGAATTAATGAAAATTTGCAGCTTACAAAGTAATACAAAAGCTTAATAAAAGCTTCATATAAAGTCTGCAGCGTGTATATGTAAGGCACAATTGCTCCTGTCATTCATTCTATAGATAATGTATGAAATAGAATACTATACATTTCCTGATTCTTTAATGTTTATGGCATATATGTACATTTTACAAATCATGTATTTTACATTATTTGCATTCTTTACACATATAGTTTAGGAATGTTTTGATAGAAATATGAAGTATTTCATATGAAGTATATGAAATGAAGTACATGCTAACACAGAAGGCCTCTGGCTAATGAAGTTTGCAGATGACTGCAAACTAGGAGCCATAGTCAAGTCCCCAAATGATGTGGACATCCTACAAAAGGGCCTCACTGAGACAGATGCCTGGTGTCAGAGCCATGGCCTCAAGCTCATTGCCAAAAAGTGCATTGCCATCCCCTTTGGTAAAAACTCTGTACCCATGAACTACAACATAGGCGGTAGTATACTTAACACTGAAAGTGTGATGAGACCTTGGGACACAGGTGGACAGTAGTCTCTCCTTTGATAGTCACATCACCACAGTAGTCAGGAAGTCCTTCTACATGGCACACCTCATCATGAAAGGGTTCTCATCCAGGAAAAAAGAAGTCATTGTTACCCTCTACTCATCACTCATTAGACCCATTATAGAGTACAATGCCCCTTTTGGAATGTACCTCACAAGACATCTGCAGCAGCTGGAAAGGCCATAGAAGTACCTCACAAAGAGGATTACTGGCCTCAAACAAATGCCCTAAACTGACCGTCTCAAAAAACTCCAGCTTTACTCCATAGCATATTGCCTACTCCGAGGTGATGTCTGCCTAACATATAAAGCTATGTCAAATCCAGAGCTGTTGGACATGCTATACCTAAAGAAATCCCAATCCCTCCAAGCTACATGCTCTAGGGACCTAAACCTTATCACCACAATAAACAGGACATGCTGGAGGGATAGATTCCTGTCCCAGAGACTTCCCATGCTCTGGAACAAGCTACCCATCTATGTCAAGCAAAGTTCTTCATTAGCACTCTTCAAGAAAAATCTTAATGAGTGGATGGGAAATATGAAATACACCCCAGGGATCACTTCTTTGTCTCTGCTCAACAGTGGCAGAGGAAAATAACTTTCTTGGGTGGCGTAAGCCAGGGAACCTTGTTGGCTAGGCTTACGTAGGCCCTTGGGCTGATAGCTTAGTACCTACCTATGAACCTAAATAGAAAAGTACTGATTAATACATGTTTTATACAACTTCTAATAGAAGAGCCATTCTCTGCTGTTACAATACATCAGTATGTGTTAGTGTGTGACCCTTGTTCCAGGCTGCTGTGACCTTTCCATTCTATTTTTTCCTAACAAGTAGCTGAGCTAACAATCCCAAAAACCACTGTGAAGCCTTATAGCTGGTTTGCATCTGTTGTCTAACATTTGATTATTAGAGGAATTATTTTCAACATAAATATTTACTTATATTAATAATTATGCCTTGATAAAGAGAGGAATTATTTATAAGCCCTATCTTATCTTGGCTGATGCTCTTTTAGCCAGACATTGTATTTCCATGCAGCTTTGCATTATTTTATGTTACTAGCATTCACATAAAAGATTGTTCACACATGCTGCCTAGGGAAGATTTCTGTAAGCTGGTGTCTCAACATTGCTTGAGATCCCAATGCTGTATCACCTAATGTTTACATTGTGTTTACATTATGTTAATGTTTACATTGTGTTTGTTATTTAACTGCAAATAAATTGAGCAGCATGAAGAATGTCCATTTAATGTTAATATTTTAACTATTAATACATTTTTAATTTAGCTTTTATAGGCACACTGTGTGAAATGTGCTGCGTCTGGGCTACAACAGCTTGTCCAGCACTTACTGCAGATTGGTAAGGTTATGAGCTGTTAAAGAGCTGCTTCGTGTAGTGCACAGTTCAATTTCTTCAGTCTTCATTTGCTGTCTGTCTGACTCTGCCAAGTTACCTCACCAGACAATACTTCCAGGCTGCTCCTGAAAACATGCCCAGTGGGCTGTCCCAGGTTGCTAGCATATGGATTATACATTTGTCTTTAGAATTCCTGCACCCTTTACATAGAAGCTAATTAGTACTTTACTATATATTGAGTATGAATCCCAGGATGTGTCTTGTAGTTGAATTGGTTGTGAGATGCATTTTCACTAAATGTGAGTTTCAAGGGAAGAATAGTTTGCTGTTTCTCATGCTGAGTCTGTTTTCAAAGTGCATATGTTTTTTTTTTTCAGAAAAGGCTGTCAGTGTTTTTTTCTATAAATTTTAAATAATAGTTTTTTCATGTCTCTGTGATAATTGTATTAGTAAAGGAGAAAATATGCATATTGAGAGGTTTGAACAGTGTTTATGGTAATTAGAGGGAGACAGCCAAGTAATGGGATATTAGCATGGTTGGCAGGGGCCTGATTCATTACCCGTTATAGTGTCTCATTTCTCCACAATCTGGCTCTGTTGACTTTGGAGGTGTACACTGCAACAATGCAGCACTATTACCCATTCAAGAATGTCAGACCTGTACTGTGTGAAGTCACAACATATAGCAACAGTGCAGCACTATTACCTATTCAAGAAGGTCAGACCTCTACTGAGTGAAGTCAGAATAGATAGCTTATCTTGATGACAGGGAAAGGTATAGGGAGATCAAAAATGAGATGTAAGTGTCCTGCAACCATGTAGACCCCTCTCAAAAAAAACAGTATACTGTATGCATAATATATCTAATTTTTGTATGACTTGTGGGTTGCTGATCAAAAGGTATTGCAGCATTTATATTTACATTGAATTCATTGCACTAAAGAATGAAGTAATTCAGTAACAGGCCTGGATTGTGTAATATACTCTAACCATGTCGCATTTTAGTAATATATTTTTGCAGTGCCTTCCATATAGCCTCCAGCAGCTGCAAAGGGGTTGACGTTTGTCAAGTCTTATAGTCTGCATTATTTGGAGGGACGATTAGAGCACGATTGTTATCATCCATTATGTAATCAATGTTGCATATTACTGTGATACAGTGTTCTCTACAAGATCGGATTGTAAAAGATATGTAAATTTAGGTAAAAACTGTTACTGTGGCAGTTACTGAAAAACACTAAAGCTCCATCTTGATAATGAGTTGCTCTTGTGGCAAGGGTACACGGTTTGAATCTTTCCACCTTCATTTACACACTGTGTGACATTGAACAAAAAACTTAATCACACCGTACTTTTAAGCAATTGAGACTTTTAGCTAGGCTCCTTAATGGTGTCCCCAATTGCATGCCTAATAGCTATGAACCTGTTGTCACTGTTTTCAGCCATCTCCTATTGGATAGTTGCGGTAGCTTTGTCGCCTCACAGCAAGAGGTTCTCCGGTTCGATTCTCGGCTGGAGTGCCTTCTGTGTGGAGTCTGCATGTCCTCCCTGTGTTCGTTTGGGTTTCCTCTGGGTGCTCCAGTTTCCTCCCATGTTACAAAGACATGTGTCTGGAGTGTTTCTCCCCAGGCCTCCGCTGAATATTGGCTTTGTTCCAAGTCAGACTTTCCTAGTAAACAAATGTTAAACAAATAAATAAATTGTTGATCTAATTCAGGAAATGTTATAACAATATCATCACCACACCAATTTTTAATTCAGCATATGTAATTTATTCTTCAGGGACAGCAGGCCCTGCATTTGTAGTGAAGCACAGAAATGGTAAATTGTTTAATTGTTTGCCAGCAGCCTCTGCATTAGTAACAGTTCTCTTTAATGTAGAATTATTCAGATGACTTTTACTTCTGCAGAGATTGTGCATATTGACTTAGCATATGTTATCAGGTGGTTAATACTTCATATGGTCTCACATATCCTCTTCAATTTAAAGTGTGCTACACATGGCTGGATCTTATGCTATGATGGTAGTGTTATATATAAAATTAAATGTAGCTCATACAAACCTACCAGTAAGGGGTGTACACCATCAACAAAGTTGCTATAACTGATGGTAGGGTGGGGGCTGTCTGTGGATGAAAATACCTTATGATCTTATCTGGTCATTTTTAAACAATTTTTAATCTGACTTTGCAGGGCCAGCGTGCCTATATATGTGTATGTAAATTAAGAGACAAGACTTTGCTTACTCTGTGTTTGTATGAAACAAATTTAAAAAGTGATTGTTGTTATTATTATTAATCTTTGACAGATGCCTAAGAAGGCTTCACTCAACAATGTAGCTATAATTGTCAGGTTTGGTGGATGTCTGTAGATAAAAATGACTGACCCTACTGAGGTGATAAAGTTACCAAGTCATTATTCAGTCTCTGCAGGACTAGTGTGTATTTGTGTAAAGCAAATTATAATACTTTACTATGGCCATTTTTGTCATTATCAGACGTGATTTAGTGGCTGTAATTGTTGAGTACAGATATTGGTGGAATGTAATGACAGCATCTGAGTGGCCTTTTATGGTTGAAATATTATGAAATGGCAATTTTTTTCATTATTGGGTCATACATTTTGTTTTGTTGGTTATTGTAAAAAAAGTACAAAACTGCAAATTTATAACACACTTTAACAAATATTGTTGTATTAAACAAGAAATATAATGTAAACAAACTGGTAAGATAAATCAAAGAACACATGCAGTTATGCATGGTCTTAAAATGTATTAAGGGGGCCCATGATTTGAAAATAGCCCTGAGACCAAAATTCACTTAATCCTCCACTGGCCAGATGCATTTTCGATTAATGTGAACTTTAAGGGAAGAGAAGTTCATGGTTGCTCATTGTTAATCTATTTTTAATAGAAGTTTACTGTTGCTCATGCTAAGCCCGTTTTCACTGTGCAACTATTTTATTTTGTTTAGCAAATGGCCATCAGTGTTTGTGCTATAAAATTTGAAATAAAAGTTTTAAAAGAGCAATGGTGATAGTCGCCCTGGAATATCCCAGTTTGAATTTTTATCCCCGGGATAATAATTTGTCCTTTATCATTTTATAGCTGTAAAGTGGTTTGCTACTGTTTCATGGCCAGTAAAATCTGCTAGAAAAACCCAGACAAAATAGAGTTTTCACTGTATGGTACCTTAAAGCTCCTGTAGTGGAGGCCCATGGGGTATACTCAAGTGACTCCTTAAAGGCATCAAGTGTTTCAGCTACATGGATTCTGAATGTGCATGAGTTTTTTTTATTTTTTATGTCTTTATGATTAATGATTGTAAAAGTAAAGAAAACAGTAATATGCACATGGGCAGGTTTGAACAATGTTTATGGCAATTGTTTTTGAGAGAGAGAGAGACAAGTAGTGAGATACTGGAGTGGCTGCAAGGTGCTGGTCTATCACCCTGCCTTGGGCCCCTTTGACCGTGATCCAGCTCTGGAGGGTTCTTATAACCCAGATCTCTTTCTTCCTAAGAGTGTCCATCAGATCTCCGTGTAGCTGATACTCTTACAATTTCTACTAGCATTCCCAAAACCATACAAGTTCATTTTAAAACTAGATCAGACATCTTTCGAAAATAAATGCAGTAATGTGATGTATTTTACATTTTCTTTATGATAAGTATAACATCTGCTTTATAAAAGCTTTAGATATTGTATCATTGCTCATATTGTAACATCCACAGTCATCTTCTAAAAAGTCACTTTTCTGTGCTGTCTTACTTTTGATACTGTAAAAAAGTGTACATATCAGGGAAATCAAAATAAAAAACAATTAAATAAAATGCAAAATTAAAATTCACATTTACACTCTAAAGAGATTTTACAAATATCTTCTGTATCTGTATAACACTTGCCACCGAGTTACACAGTTTTATAGATACTTAGGCTATTGATTTGTGAACATCTAAAGAAGTCTAACCTTACACTCCCATGGTATTTTTCTGCCCTCACACTTTGCATACAGGTAACTTACAGGTAAGCCAAACAAGGATATATTGGGACATTTACACATTTTCCTTATCCATGAAGGACAGGGGTGCTAAAATGGGAGTACATTTGCAGTTACTCCATTTGATAGCTCATATGCACATATATATCATTATATATACTATATCATATTATATAAATCATAAAGTATGTACTTGCCTAAATATTGATATTGTCTAACATTATATTAGCCATTCTAGCACAATACCGAAACACGTTTTTTATCAATTTCAGCATCTGCTAGTTTGCTGATCCCTACCGACAGATTTTAAAAATGAATAGTGTCTCATTACAGTATTCAGACTGTAAGCATGGGGCCAGAACATTCTCAAAGGTATAAATAGGAAATCGTTTTGCTTGTTTAACTCCTTTCGGATGCACTATACATTCTATCCTAAAACTTGGTCCTTTTGATCAACATAAGCTTCAACTGTCCCTCTGTTATTAGGAGTCACCCTCCTTGTTATCATAAATCAGTTTGGATTGTGCCACAGATGGAATCTTGCTTTTATACTTGACATAGGATGAACAGGGTCATAAAATTGTTTTGCTTGCATGACAATTAGTACAGATTTGCCAGTGCTGGACATGAACATTTCCATTGTTTTGTTCGCCTGAGGCCAAAGTAATGTTAATTTCTACACCTTATTCCCAGATTAAGCTACTGACTGTTTGAATTTCATCATTAAGTTAGTTTAATATGTTTTTGTTACTGCAAAAGATGAGAACAACGTACCAGGTACAGACACCTCTACCTTTGATGCTATTAACCTGACAGACTCTGATAGTGGAAACCTTGAAGTTTCATCAGCAGGGCTAGAAGGTGTTCTGAACCAATTAGTAAGACAGTAATATTTCATAGTGATGTTGTATAAAGCAGATTTTGGCAATTCTAACATCTGAACTGGAACAGTCACACTTACAAAAAGTATTTGATAGTTACACTATATAGCTGGTTACCATTCACATTATCACAGAATGCATTCCTAGAAATCATTTGTGTTCTCTTGCTACTTTTATGATTTTAACATTTATAGTGTGATTCATAAACACCATCAATGGGCCTTCTTTAGAAGTATATGGGCTAGTTAACCTATTGTCTTTCAACAGATAGTTTCCTGTCTGCTATAACGATATTAGGTGCTCAAGTCTTGCTAAGTTTTTAAGATTTGCACAGCTAAACTATTTTAATTTTCTAGTAACAGCTATTTATACAAAGTTGTTTCACTATGGAGGCACATACAAAAAGAAGTATAATGGTATACAGCTAAATTACTTTGTTCCTTCTTCCGTCAACTTTTAAGATGTATTATCCAATGGTTTACTTGAGCTCATTAAATTTCACTTACCTATTCTCGTCTAAGATTATCATTTCTGTTCCTGGAAGTAATATGGAGTTGCGCTTTTGGTTTGTTTTTCTTAGGTTTTACTTTCTCTCAATGGGCCATACATGGCAGTTGGCTGCTCTTCTAATTTAAAATGGTTGAAGCTGTTCACTTGAGGATGGCTGAGTTGCATGAAAACCCTTTGCAAGCACTCCCTTCTATGCATCAAACAGTTTTTTTCGGGATACACAGTTAAATAAAAATACAATAATGAAGCATGAATAAAAACTTTCTTCTATTAAGGAGAAAGGAGCAGCAATCAGAGGCAACTGCCCTCAAGGATATTGCGAATGTATACCCCACCAAGATCCAGCAGATGTACACTTTGTTAAGTTATAAAATAAAACTGACATCATGAACAGAGACGAACATAAACATTTACATTGAGTTCAACTGCCAGAAGCGACAGGGGTTAGGAACCTGGTACCTTTATTGCTGTCTACTGAAGCAAAGATAAAGATCTAATGATAATTGTTCATTGGTTATTTAAAGGGCTTATAGAGTCACTCCTAGCATTAGAAATCACTATGTTCCCCAGCAGTTCATTATACAACATTTAAACTACAATGACAAGGCGAAGATTTTAAAGAAAAGTAGGGGAGAGTGAGGATTTTTAGTAATACTATAGTATGAGTGACTCCAGAATATACTACATATTATATTATAAGAAGAAGGCATTTGTTCTTGTATTGGGGTCATAGGATCATAGGAGATTACTAGGCTAATGGCCTGGGTCCCTTACAAGCCTAGCCAAGAGTTTATCCCAAAAAAAGAAACCCCTGTCAATGAGGGACAAAGGTGGAACCCCTTGGGAAAAATTTATGGTTTCCCATCCACTCATCAAGGTTGTATGTGAAGAGAGTCAGTGAGATACTCTGACATGTATGGGAAGTCTATTCCAGAAATGGGGCAGCCTCTGAGAGACAAACCTGTCTCTCCAGCAGGTTTTGTTGATGGTGCATAGTAGAGTTAGGCCTATCGAGCAGGTAATGCATGAGGAGTTAGACTTTCAGATATGGAGCATCTCCAGTAGGGCAGGGGTCTGACATTACCTTGTAGGCGAGACACAGATCATCTCTGAGCAATCTGTATGATACCGAGTAGAGTGATAGTGATTTAAGCCTGTCCACATAGGATAGGTGTTGGAGGCCATGGATTCTCTTTGTGAGGTATTTCTGTGGCCTTTCCAGTTGGTGCAGGTGTTTGGAGAGGTACATACCAAACTGGGCATTATACTCAATTATAGGTCTAATAAGGGAGGAGTACAGAGAGGTAATAACCTCCTTTTTCCTGGATGCAATCCCTTTACTTATGAGATGAACCAAGTAAAAGGCTTTTCTGACCACCACCACCACATGATGGTAAAATGTGAGATTGTTGTCAGCCTGAGTACCAAGGTCTCAAACCACAGGCTGTGTGCTTAGGGGGTTGCCATTGATGTGGTAATCAGTAGGGGCCATATTTTTGCCAAATGGTATGATACATTTTTTTGCATTTAACTTAAGGCCGTGACTTTGGCACCAGTCATTTCTAGCTGTGAGACCCTCTTGCAGTATGTTAACATCAATTGGGGAGCCAATGACAGCACCCAACTTACAGTCATCCGCAAATGTGGTCAGCCACAGGCCCTTTGTCTTTGCCTGGACCTCTGAGAAGTATATGTCAAACAGTAGGGGTCCCAGGACAGATCCCTGGGGAACACCACTAGTGACAGGTCTGCTGTTAGAGGTGGCAGCACCTAGTTTGACCTTGTGGGTTCTATCTGTGAGTCAGTTGGCCACCCATCTGACTAGATAGGGATTAACAACAAGTTGTGTTAGCTTTTCAATGATGCCCGTGTGAGAGATTGTATCAAAGGCCTTGGCCAGGTCAAGGTAAGCTGTATGTACTGACTTTCTCTCATCCATGGCCTTGGTGACAGTCTCAAAGAAGTCATGTAGGTTCAATAGGCATGATCTACCCCTGATGAATCTGAATTGGATGGGGTTGAGTGCTTGGAGATTGCCTATGTCCTTGTTTATGAGATCCATAATAATGTGCTCCATGACTTTACAGATCAAACTTGTCAAGCTGATGGGGCAATAATTACCATCTTCAGCAAGAACTAGCTTCACCGTTGAGCACCCTATTCAACCACAGCCTAACTACAGGCTTCATTCCAACAGAGAGGAGAGGCGCCATTGTCATCCCTTTGCACAAAGATGGTTGCACTACTGACCCGGGTAACTATCGCCCCATCAGCTTATGCAGTGATCTGGGCTTACAGATTCAGACAAGGTTTCCTGTGGTGCTTTCCATTCAAATCTAGGAACACTCCCATATCTTTTATCAACTTGCAGAAACAAAGACAACTCTTTTTAATTTAATGATGAGTTCCTGAGATGGTCCTGAGGGTGTTATAAGGGAAGTTTGATTACAGATGGTAAGAAGAGGAAAAGACCACCCTTTCCTTTTCTGACAAACTCTACTTAAATTAAGGAAGGTCAGAGTTTGTTAAACAAGCTGCATAAAGTGTTATTCGATCTGTAAGGATTTGAGAGTATGGCTGCTGATCTGGTAAGTTTTCTCGTATGATTAATCATCATGAGCCTTTGGCAGACTATGGACAGGAGGATGAGAATGGCTTTTCCGTACCGGATTTCTCAATTATTGAAATCTCTCCGATGGAAGAGGATTCATCAATAACTTCTTCAGCTGGAGATGATACATCCACATCTCAGCATGATTTAAAGATTGCATTTTTGATCTAAGGGCAGTCATATAAGTGATGAACTATTTGCACAGATCTATTTCATTTACCTGACTAGAAGAATGTTTGAAATACAAAAACATTGATCCCAAAAAGATTGAAGACAACTTAATTAAAAAAAAAACACGCTTTAAGCAGGCAACCCCCCCATATTCCCCACATCAGGGGACTGTGTTCCCCACACCACCTGCTACCTATTTATGCCAACTGAAAGACTGCAAAATAGTAGGAAAAGGCAAATTCCCATCCCCATTGTGGTATGATCTTTCACATGCAGATGTTTTCCTTCTTCTTTTACCTGCATTTGTTAGGTATTCTGAACATTTGAACAAATGAACATTTGATCCAATAAATTAGATTCATGTGTGTAAATATATGTATGTGTCTGTGTCTGTGTGTGTGTGTGTGTGTGTGTGTGTGTGTGTGTGTGTATATATATATATATATATATATATATAGAGAGAGAGAGAGAGAGAGATAAATGTGTGTGTGTGTGTGTGTGTGTGTGTGTGTGTGTGTGTGTGTGTGTGTGTGTACGGCTTCGTATCACTTTACTGAAAAAACATTTCTCTGAGACCAAATCACCTAAAGTTCATTTCACTGAAAGTTAATTTCACCTAAAACTCATTTCACTGACAAGTAGTACTCTAAGGCAAGTCAAAGGTATATGTCCTTTTCCCCACTCTATTGTGATCCTGGTGTTAGTATATATAGTTATGGGGGTGTGTGGGGGTGTAGCCCCCCACTTAATTTGGTTTTCTGTTGTCTGGTTTTGTTTTACATTATTTGGTAAAACCCAACTAGGTGGGGGGCTATGCCCCACACCCTCCAATGTGTGGGGCTGTGCCTCACACCCCCCTAGCTATATATACTAACACCAGGATTGCACTACAGTGGGGAAAAGGACATATATCTTTGACTTGCCTTAGAGTACTACATGTCAGTGAAATGAGTTTTAGGTGAAATGAGTTTTAGGTGAAATGAACTTTAGGTGATTTGGTCTCAGTGAAATGGTTGCCAGTGAAATGGTCTTTCAGTGAAGTGATATGAATCTGTCTGTACATATATACACACACACAGGATAAAATATATATGCATGCTTACTATTTAGCAGGGGAGGGAGATATTTATTAGTTTGAGAAGGCCATAAGAGGCAAGTGGGCAACTGTTTGGCTGGGTAGATACATAGCTGTGCAGGTTAAACTCTTTTTAGATCTTCTATTATTATAAACTTTCAAAGTATGCATTTAGTTTATCAAGGTATTTCTATTAATCATTCTATTTTTATGTCAGGACATTGTTTATAGTTTAAAACTTCCCTTTTCCCATTTGTGAATTGTAGGCTCAGTTTGTGGAGAGAAACAGCTCTGAATCCACCAGAGGGTTTCATCTATAAGGATGGAAATTGCTTGGTGAAGACATAATTACATTTAATTCCTGGAATGGTAGGGGCTAGGAACTATTTTTTAAAGAAAGGTTGTTTTAGATAGGTTAAAAATATTTAAATCACATGTGTTTTTACTTCAATAAGTTTAGATTAACAAGTTAATTCTGAATCTATTATGAGAATATGACCTGGGTGGGGGAGAGGTACCGCATGGAAATCGTCTCAGGGAGGGGTATTCATGTTGATTCACAAATGTCTGGATTGGACCTTAGAAGCAGAAAAAAAGAAATACAAATGGTAGATGGTTGGTATTTATGGTGAAATCAATCCCCGGGATTCAGCAAACTTCTGTGCAAGAATAGCTTATTCTTGTATGGAAGGGACCATTCCCGTGCAGCACGGCAGCGCGCCATGCATATTCATGAAGTCGTGCTGCCGTGCTGTAATATGGACACGGTTATGTGTACAAGCGCAGGGTGTGCATCTGAGAGCAGTGCTCTCACAATACACATGCCCCCTACACTCCATAATCGCCTTACAGCAATCTAAATGTAGCGAGTGTTTGTGGACACCAGTAACACACAACCCCACAAGAAATCTGGACAAAGCCATAAAAACAATAGGGACAAATGTGAGATATTGCTCTCACAAACTTATAAAGCTGATAGAATGACAGACTTCGCATTAGCGTGAATTGCCCAAAGGCTATGAAGTGTAAAACTCCAATGTCTGACATTATCTACTAACTGCAGTCTTTAATGCTATGTCACTAATCTGCCAGAAAGCCACAATTGTATGACAAATGGACCAAAATTTTGAGGCCAAAATCTGGACATTCTGTGAAGATCTGTACAGCTGAGAGGTATGGTGGACACTGTTAGTGTCCATGGCGCATATCTCTCAAATGCAAAGCCTGTCATGTAATCACCATTTGAAAAGCACAGCCCCCCCCCCCACAGATAATGTTGCAGGAAGCAATTTGCATGCCCCTATATTAATAAAACACAACAGTTAATTTTTTTTCAGTCCAGAATAAAGTTTAAGCATAGCTGAGCGGGTGTGCGCATCATGTACCTCTGCTTAGCCTAGCTTACACATCTCAAGGAGCTGAATAGGAATATAGCTTGAGAAATAGCAAAGCAGAAATAACAAAGTGGTTAGAGTGTTCGTTTTGCAAGTAGTCATTCCTGGTTCGGTCTTCACTGAAGCCACTTAACATTTTATATGTGAAAGCAGTACACAAGTTTTTTTTTAATAATTAGGTAGTAAATAACATATATGTGTTAACCAGAGTAGTGTAGTAGGTCCAGATGTGAGGTGTCAGTGTAATAAAGTTGTGAAACCCCCATATAAACACAAGTGCCCCATACAGTATAGTCACACAAGAATAAATGTAATGAAAGCACATAAGAGAGATGTCAGGGAAGGTAAACAAAATTATAGTATGTCAGGAATGATGAATCAATCCCATACAGCAGATAGTCTATAAAATAAAACATAAGCATAAGCAATGCTACGCATTGAGCATCTATGCTTACTGGGTGTAAGCATTGCTTATATATGAATGCTAAGCAGTGAGTAGCCCAGCTAAGTGGATTTGCCCATTGGTAAGCAGTACTGAACCTGCCCCTTTAAGCACTGCCAACCTTAGCTAAGCAGGTTTGACCGTAGCTTAGCATAGCTCAGCATATTCAAAACCGTCCAACCATGGCAAAGGGTGGGAAATCAGCCGTATTTAAACCTCACAGGTGGGAATACAGCTCATAACTGGTTGTAGCTCACCACTGTAGACAGTATGGCAGATGTTGGGGAGGGCATGCGCTTTTGGGTGCAGCACTGGGGCATACAGGAGTCCAGTACCAAGGTTCCCAATACAAAACAGAGGCCTGGGAAAGTCTCGCCTGTGATCTCATCAGTGCCACTGGCATCCCTGAGAGTGGTGACCAGGTCCGGCACTTCTATGCTGCCTTAAAGTGAAGGAAGAGGGAGCTCTTGGACCAGTGGTCCAAGAAGCACGGCAGAGGAGTGATGTCTCTGGCATGTGCAAGTATTCATATCAATAACTGTTTACCAAAGTCCAGCCTGTGTATGTGATGGATAGGTATGCATAAATGTTTCACTATCTTCTTTACAGCCCCAGCAGAGTGTTCTGCAAACCAGGTAGCCCATGCCAGCAGGTTGCAAAGGCTGCATCAGGAGACTGGTGAGTAACAATCTAGCTTGTAGTATTCATACTAAATAAATATAAAGGAGTAGAATGTCACCTGGCAGTATTAAAAATGGGTATGGTTTGCACTGAATAAACCAGAGAATATTACAGTAATAGTCTCATATAGGGTATATATATAAATAAAACTGTAACTGCCTGTCAATAAAATTCAAAACCCTGGACTGGTTGTGTTTACTCTGGTATGGTATGAACTGAAATGTGTACAGGTTATGCATAGCAACTATAGCTCTGAAAGCATTAAACAATCAAGTCTCATCTGACAAAGTTAGTGCCTCTGTAAGACATGAGATTAACTGATATGAAATGTTTCATGCACCAAGATCTGATATCTGAATGGTAATGTTGTGTTAACCACTGTTTTCCACACTGTGCTATGTCAAAAGGTATGTATAAGAATGTTGTAATTACAAGGTCAGATTGTACAACAGAGAGAGAATGAGACAGAAACACTCAAGGAAGGGACACCAGTTTCTCAATAGCTCCTTCTGATGAAACACAAGCTTGTTGTATTTTTAGCAGAAACAGCCGCATTTCAAATCCCGGGATTGGTAGTAAGCCATATGCATATTTTCAACTAGGATTTTGTGAATATGTTTAGAAACAGTCAGGTGGTGTCAACATAAATTCCCTCCACAGGTCTCCCAGGTAAGAGAAGGCATAAAGTAGCTATAAGAAAGCTGTAGTTATACTGTATCCAACACCCGCAGTCTAACCCCAAGGCTGCAAATGACAGTAAGAAAAGTACATACACCAAGTAGTCTCCCCCAAGAAATGTTTAAAAGTGTCATGCTGTCACAGCTACTGGTCCCTGCTGCCAACAACCAGGGCGACCGATAGAAATCAAGGCAGAGTATGTCAGTAGCACACCCAAACACACACACACACACACACACACACACACACACACACACACACACACACACACACACACACACACACAGTATGAGTGCACATATGTAACCCTGACTATGAGAATATGGGTAGAAACAGTCAGGTAATGTTAGCAAACATTCGCTTCACAGGTCTTCCAGGTAAGAGAAGGTATACAGTAGGTATAAAAAGGCTTAGTTATACTGTGTCCAACACCCATGGTCCAACCCCAAGGCTGCAAATAACAGCAAGATAAGTACATACACCAAGTGGTCTCCCCCAAGAAATGTTCAAAAGTGTCATGCTGTCACAGCTACTGGTCCCTGACAGTGACACCAACAACCAGTGTGACCAATAGAAATCAAGGCAGAGTATGTCAGTAGTGCGCACGCGCGCACACACACACACACACACACACACACACACACACACACACACACACAGTATGAGTGCACATATGTAACCCTGTCTATTTGAATATGGGTAGAAACAGTCATGTAGTATTAACAAACATTTTCTCCACAGGTCTTCCAGGTAAGAGAATGTATAAAGTAGCTATAAGAAGGCTGTAATTATACACTGTGTACAAACATACCACTGCCCAACCCAAGGCCATATGTTGTTGTAATAATACCCGTAGAGTAATGATTAGAGCAATGATCATTAAAGCTGTGACCACTGCAAGAATCTGCATTTGTTAATTAACATTTGTCTCTCCCCCACCTTATCTTCACCAATAACCTAAACATGTAAACAAATGGGTATGTTTTCCACCAAACCTACTGTTGGGACATGTGTCCTATTGTTCTACAAATGTTGAAATGTATTCCAATTAATGTTCCCTGTTCAAATACTATCATTGGTGGCCTGTTGCTTATCAATGTAACCTGCATGCCGGTGTAATGCTCACTGTGGTTCCATATATGCATGTGTTCTGTTTGATATGCATATGTTCCAAATCTGTTGTTTTGGGTTAATGGGAATACTCATGCATGCTGTTATAACTAATACTGGAATGTGTTTACCATTGCTAACCAACATATGTTCTAAAACTGTAACACCATAGCACATCTGGGAAGGCCGATCCCAGTGGATCTGCCTCTCCCACCTCATCTGGCTATGGCACCAGTCCCCAGCACATCTATGACCCACCCTGGGACCTCCTTGTCTGCTGGTCCTGCACCACCTTCGAGTGGAACTGGCTCAGGGGATGGAGCTCATCCTCCCCCTGGGCATGGGCACAGACAGGATCCTGCCACCTGAAGCCAGGTCTGGGATCTGGTGTGTAGCGAGCTCTGCAAGGAATTGGGAGATCTGCTACACCAGCTTGAAGGCTGCATGATGCAATTAGAGGGTCAGCCTGCCCCTCCTGCTCAGCCCTCAGCACAGCCACCTTCGGGGTCATGAAGGAGCAGTGGTAACTGCCCAAGGTTGGGGACCTTGGTCCCACTGTATCCATTTGGGGGCTCATGGGTTTCCGATTACCAAACACCTCTCCCCGTCCAAGGTGTTTACCCCCACAGGTGTCATATACCACCATTGTATGCTGTCTTGTCTGTCTTCCTACCCAACCTACCTTGCCAAATATACCTGCTATCCTTCCCCAACATCCCAATCTCACCTTAAATATAAAAAAAAGAAAAAAAAAAGGGCAATCTGTTTCCAGAAAAAAAATGTCGCCCCATACATAGCTATCCATTTTGCACACATGTCCACAGGACCCATGTAATCTGGTATAATTGGCTTCACAACACATTAATGTTGTCCTCACCACTCTCTCAGGGGGTTGAGTGTCCAAATTTACCTCCAAATTCAGTATATATGCATAGCTGTTGCTGTAGAAGAAATGGAGATCTATGGCCCTTCCCTACCCCCTTCCTGCACATCCCTAGCTATCTTTCATATTGTTTTCACCTCTTCATGCCCCCTTTTTCACCACTTTCCTATCACCCCTTTTTTCTTTTCTTTTAAAGAAATGAACGCAGGGGTAAGCAGGAGGAAGCAGCAGTAAGCGGGACTATGCCTGTTTGTACAGTGCTAAGTGATGCCTACACAGATTAAGCAATTTTAACGCTAACTGTATGTCAGCACAGTTAACCAGAAGTTAGCATTGATTACCCCTGCTTACAACTGTTTAAAAGTGCCTTAATTCTCTGTATCCAACAGCCCTTGTTCTGCCCAACAACAAAATAATCAGCCCTTGCAAGTCTAGAACCCAGGACCCTACATACCATAGCCACAGCAATTTACCACTAAGCCATCTGAGCTGCAGATAGGTCTGATGTTTTTTCAAGCATATCATTCAGCACAGTCATTCAACAATAGGGAAAAGGTTTGTTAACATTAGTCATGTGTTGTACATGGATATAAATGTATATACGTATGGAGATGCATATATATATATATATATAAAAACATTAATACATAATATGTGTAGAGATATACATATAAAATATACACATATATATATATATATATATATATATATATATATATATATATAAATAAAAGTAAATCTATACATACATATATATATATATATAAATATCTCAGTATGTAAGTAAAAGACATTTTATCAATATATATATATAAATATATACATATATCTATAGCTATCTATATATATATATATATATATATATATATATATATATATGTATAAATATATATATATATATTTTATACGTTGGTTTTAGTGAACAATAAAAAACAAACTGGACAATATAAAACCAAATTAGGTGGGGGGCTTTGCCCCCACACCCCCCTAACTATATATTATAACTCCAGGATCGCACTACTGTGGGGAAAAGGACATATACCTTTTATTTGCCTTTGTCTAATTGTCAGGCAAATGAACTGTCAGGCAAGTGAACTGTTGGGTAAATGAACTGTCAGGCAATTGGGCTGCTTGAAATTTCTGTCAGGCAAATGAAAGTGAGCCATATATATATATATATATATATATATATATATATATATATATATCTATATATATCTATATATATATATATATATGGGTCTACTTTACATGGTCGACTGTTCAGAAAGACGACTTTCATATGGCCAAGACCATATGATCGACTTTCAAAAAGCCGACCATGGGGAACTGTTATCTCCATATAGTGCAGAGTAGGAACATTTCCTTCTTCTGCACTGTAGTGTGATCTCGGAGTTGGTATATTTAAGTTATGGTGGTGTGGGACCATGGCCCCCCATGCTAACAGTTTAAGGCAAGTGTTTGTTGTGTTTCATGTGTTTAGTTTACATGGTCGACTTTTCGAAAGTCGATCATAATGTCTCGGCCATATGCAAGTTGACTTTCTGAGCAGTCTACCATGTAAAGTAGACCTATATATATATATATATATATATATATATATATATATATATATATATATATACACACACACACACACACACACACATATATATATATATATATATATATATATATATATATATATATAGGGTCCATACTATATGAATGAAAATTTAAAATCTCAAATGGCTTGAAAGTCGAAAATGCGCCCCCCACACACCCCGGCTAATTATATATACCAACTCCAAGATCACACTATAGTGAGGGAGGGGCAAATTTTCCGATCTTCACTGTACCATGATCTTACAATAGCAATTTCGAAGAACGGCATTTTTGAATTGTCAGCCATTCGAGATTTTGATTTTTGTCGATCTAATAGGGACTATATATATAGATATATATATATATATATATATATATATATATATATATATATATATATATATATATATATATATATAGTGCATGCCAACATGAAGGGACTCTTGATGACAAATTTTGCAAACAATTGCAAGTTGAGAGCTATTATAGGTTCATAGGTTCATGGGTTCATACTAGGCTATCTGCCCTAGGGCATTTATAAGCCTAGCCCATAGTTTTGTGGCTTTCACCACCCCTTAAGTTTGAAAGGTATTGTGCCCATTAGTTTACCGTGCCTCTGTCTAGCAGGGACACTGAGGTGATCCCTGGGGTAAACCTGCGATCTCCCATACATTTGTCAAGATTTCTCTTGAACAGGGCCAGCGAGGTGCTCTGCCTGACATGTACTGGGATTTTGTTCCACAGCATAGGGAGTCGCTGGGTGATGAATCTATCCCTCCAGCACGTCCTATTTATAACTGTGTTAAGGTTTAAGTCTCTTACTCTTGTATTTCTTATGGATTTAGATTTTTTGAGGTGGAGCATGTCCATCAATTCCGGGTTTGACATGGCCTTGTATGTTAGGCACAGGTCACCTCTGAGCAAACGGTATGTGACCGAATAGAGCTGGAGTTCCTTCAGTCGGGCAGCATAAGACATATTTTTGAGACCCTTTATCCTCTTGGTGAGGAACTTTTGGGGCCTTTCCAATTGCTGCAGGTGTCGGGTAAGATACATTCTGAATGGGGCATTGTACTCAATCATTGGTCAGATGAGTGATGAGTACAGGGGAACAATGACCTCCCTTGATCTAGATGTGAATCCCTTCATGATCAGGTGGGCAATGTAGAAGTTTTTCCTAACTACCTTGGCAACGTGGGTGTCAAAAGAGAGGTTACTGTCAACCTGGGTCCCCAGATCCCTGATAACCTCTTCTGTGCTTAGTGGATTGCCACCTATATGGTAGCTAGGGGTAATCTTGTTTTTCAAGGGTATGACTATGCATTTTTTGGCGTTTAACTTTAGGCCATGGCTCTGGCACCAGTTATCCATTTCTATGAGACCCTTCTGAAGGATATCTGTGTCTGATGTGTTTTCAACTATGGCGCCCAGTTTGCAGTCGTCTGCAAACTTAGTCAGCCATAATCCTCCTGTGTTTGCCTGTACTTCTGAAAAGTAGATGCTGAACAAGAGGGGGCCTAGGACTGAGCCCTGTGGGACACCACTTGTGACCGGCTTGGAGTCTGACATGGCGCCAGCCACTCTGACCCTGTGGGTTCTGTCACTTAGCCAGTTTGCAACCCATCTTGTGACGTATGGATTTACATTTAAGTTTGTGAGTTTTTCTGTGATACCCGAGTGGGGTATTGTGTCGAAAGCTTTTGCAAGGTCAAGGTAGGCTGTGTGGACTGCCTTGCCCTCATCAATGGCCTTGGTGACTGTTTCAAAAAAATCAACCAAGTTTAAAAGGCATGATCTGCCCTTGACAAAGCCAAACCGGGTTGGATCCAATGTCTGTAAGTCCCCTATATCTTTATTTATGAGTTCCATTATGATCCTCTCCATAGCTTTGCAGACTAGGCTTGTCATGCTGATGGGGCGGTAATTACCAGGGACAGTGGAGGCACCGCCTTTGTGAAGTGGGACCACATTAACTACCCAAGTGATTTCCAATACCTGGTGTCAGAGCCATAGCCTTAAGCTCAATGTCAGAAAATGTGCTGTCATCCTCATTGTGGAAAACTTTGTTCCCATGATTTACCATATTGATGGTAGTCCCCTGAACAAAGAAGGCATTATAAGAGATCTGGGTTCACAGGTTGGCAGCAATGTCTCTTGACCACCACATTGCCCCTGTGGTCACAGAGTCCTCCTATGTGGTACATCTCAGTACTAATGCATTAGCATCCAGGAAGGAAGAGGTCATAGTCCCCTTGTACTGTTCTTGACAGAGTGACACAGTTTGTTCAGCATGCATATTCTGATGGATGTGAAGTAGGTAAATGAAATGTATGTCCTCATTTGCTGACAACAAACATATCATGACAGTGATTTACCAGAGAAATTATAATAATTTGTAAAACAGACCAGAAATATGAGCAATAAACCTGGACATCCTGAAACAATCCAGCTAGCTGACAGGTATGCTTAGAGCCCCATTCTCCAATGAATCTGGACCAAGGATGACAAAGTGGTGGGTGGAAGCCATGAAAATGGGGATGTATCTGAAGTACTGGCATAGATAAACTAACACAGTTGCTGTAGTAACACCCTCCTGTGTGCTCTAATGTATATTTACTGAAATAGCACAAGTAATTCGATTAGGAAATCTGCTATGGGTAATTACACATGTATTTGCAAATATATCAGGCACTACAGGGATGTAACAGCAGTGACAAACAGACACCAGTGTGAAAGTGCATACCCACAACCAACATCACCACAGTCAAAGTCAAGTGAACAGTAGAGTATACGGACTGTGTAAACAAATACATCATTGTTTGCCACACACTAACCCTACATATACAGTCCCAAGTCTCAGTGTAGTTTGAATCCTGACCTTGGTACTGGACATGTCTCAATCTGCCCTACAAACACATACAGCCAATAGATCGGCGGAAACTGGAGCAGCATGTACAGTCAGATAAAGAAGGAGCCATAACACTTATATCCACCCCCTCTTCATACACAGCCAAAATAACATGTACACATGATGTGTACAGAATCATGACAGTCTGTTAACAATGGCCAGACATACACAGGCCTCTCACATGTACAGTTCATCTCAGAATGTACAGGCTCAGGACTCATATCTATGACCTCTTCCCTGACATGTCTGTGGGTCTACTATATCACTGGGATGGTAGCAGGAATAAAGCCAAGAAATAATGTTAATAAATACATCTGCACCTCATTGACATCTGGACAAAGCCTGACATCATTTGAGGACAGAGGCACAAACACAGGGGTAGAGTGGACATATTGCTGTCATACATTGAGACTGTTGCAGTTGTTACTGGGTTTGCTGTAACATCCTTTATAAGGAATATGACATTGGTAATACCAATAGATGTGAGTATTTACTGACTGCATTCCCCAGAGTCCACGACTGATTTGCCAAGGACGCCAACTGTCTGGGGAACAGAAAAAACATAACAGGCAGACATGTGCCCAGTCTGTGGATAGAGTGCCAGTGGAGAGGTATGTCAGAGACATATCACTGTCAGTTGTGAAGTCACTCACAAAATACATGTCCACACAAACCCTGTCAATCTATCAATCCACCATGTGTATAACAGCACTGATGACATAGAATCTGTTCACAAATCTAGGGGTATGTCCCCCATGTTGTTTGGCTGTCTTCACATGTCCTGTCCTGTATCATAGTGCCACCTACTGTATGTGAACCTGTAGCCCACCACCTCTGTAATGTTCCTCACACAGGCAAGGAAAAGGGGTAAGGCCCACATTAAGGAATGTCCCGAGCTCAAAGATGAACTAACCCCTCATCTAAACACACTGTTCAAACTCAGCCTCTCCACAGGCTACATATCCATAGAATGGCACACAGCAATAGTTATTCTGCTCCACAGAGGTGGAGCCACAACAGACCCTATAAGCCTGACTAGCTCGGTCTGCAAGGCTATGGAGTGCATCATCATGGAACTCATTAACAGAGACATTGAGAACCTCCAAACACTGGACCCTACTCAGTTTGGCTTTGTTAAGGGCAGATCATGCCTCCTAAATCTGGTGGACTTCTTTGAGACAGTTACCAAGGCTATAGATGAGGGAAAGGTGGTACACACAGCCTACCTAGACCTCACTAAGGCCTTCGACACCATTCCCCATTCTGGTGTTATAGACAAGCTCACCAGCCTGAACATAAACCCCTACATCACAAGATGGGTTGCCAACTGGCTCACGGACAGAACCCACATGGCGACAGTTGTGGGGGCTAGGTCTGTCTTTAAACTGGTTACAAGTGGTGTTCCCCAGGGCTCAGTCCTAGGACCCCTCCTGTTCGGCATATACTTCTCAGAGGTACAGGCAAGCACAGGAGGACTATGGCTGACCAAGTTTGCAGATGACTGCAAACTAGGGACTATAATTGTCTCTCTGGCTGACACAGACATCCTCCAAAAAGGGTCTCACTGAGACAGATACCTGGTGTCAAAATCATGGCCTCAAGCTAAATGCCAAAAAGTGCATAGACATCCCCTTTGGAAAAACCAAAGTACCCACAGACTACCACATAGGTGGCAGTCCCCTAAATACAGAAGACATAATAAGGGATCTGGGGACCCAAGTAGATAGTAATCTCACCTTTGATAATCACATTGTCATAGTGGTTAGAAAATCCTTTTACGTGGTCATTGTGCCCCTCTACTCATCACTCATCAGACCCATCTTAGAGTACAATGCCCCATTTGGGATGTACCTTACAAGACACCTGCAACAGCTGGAAAGACCACAGAAGTACCTCACCAAGAGGATCAATTGTCTCAAACAGATGCCCTATGCAGCTTGACTGAAGAAACTCCAGTTGTACTCGGTTGCATACCGCCTACTCAGAGGTGATCTCTGCCTGACATACAAGGCCATGTCCAGCTCAGAATTGATGGACATGCTCCACCTAAAGAAAACTTTATCCCCTCAAGCCACATGCTCTAGGGATCTAAACCTCACCACAGCAATAAATAGGATGTGCTGGAGGGATAGATTCCTGTACCAGAGATTTCCCATGCTTTGGAACAAGATCCCAATCTACATTAGGCAGAGCTCCTCACAAACACTCTTCAAAAGAAACCTTGATGAGTGGATGGGAAACAGAAAGTTTACCTCGGGGATCACTTCAGTGGCTCTGCTGGACAGAGGCACAGGGAACTAATCTAAGAAGATGGCGAAAGCCAACACATTCTGGCTAGGCTTATAAATGCCTTCAGGCAGATAGCCTAGTACCCACATATGAACCTATATGTCGGAACTATCAGCAGTGTCCAGGCCCACAGCACAATACTATGTGGACACCTACATAGTGGTATGGTCTTAGCAATACCTGACATCTGCACATCTATACAGAGGACAGATAGAAAGTAGATAGCCAACAGGTTATGCATTAGGATGAATGTTTTGAAAGATAGAAGTCTGAAACTGAAAGGTATGCCATTACTACATAGCAGTCCTCAATGACATGTCCAAAAAAAACATAGCAGTCTACAGTTAATATCAACATATTAGATCAATATTCAATAGGAAATACATAAAAACATACAGCTCAAACACCAAGAATACAATAGTCAGTACTCAATCTGCAATCTACTCTTACTTGGAAAACCACTGTTAAAAGTATTAACATAATGATACAATATGTGTTAAGCTATTTTTTCAATCTGTGCACTGTAGCTGGTGTAACATGCAAGTGTGACTGCATCTGGGGGATATAAAACAAATACAAAGAAAAAAGATTGTGGCACTACCCATATATACCTAGGTGCCCCATGCAGTATAGTCACACCCCTTGCTACGGTAATGACAGCACACAGAAGCATTTTATGAACAGGAAATTAAATACACTTATTAAAGATGTCATTACCCTGCTATTTTATCAGACTGCAATGTGATCAGTGGGTACCAGGGCTGAGCTATGCTTAGCAGGTTTAAGCATTGCTTAAATGTAAATGCTAGGCAGATTTGCACACTGGTAAACAAAGCCTACAAGGTGTAAGCACCTATTTGTTTAACTGTACGTTAGCACCACTTACCATCACACAAACCCATGCAAACATGCTTAAAGCTGCTCAGAACTGCCTTAATCATTCTCTATCCAACAGTCCTTGTTCTGCCTAGCAACAAAATAAACAGCCCTTGCAGGTCTTGAACCCAGGACCCTGCATACCCTAGTCACAGCAATTTACCAGTAAGCCATATCAGATGAATGGTTTAGGATGATTTCTCAAACATACCCTACTTTACAGCCAGTTTATAATAGGGAAGAGGCACTGTGCAATTAGGAATGATTGGTATGTATAAATATATATATCTGAAAAGGAACATACATAGAGAAAGATAGACATGTACGGTGATCCATATATGTGTATAAAAATATATAGCTATATCACTAATAAATACTGAGGTGTGTGTGTGTGTGTGTGTGTGTGTGTGTGTGTGTGTGTGTGTGTGTGTGTGTGTGTGTGTGTGTGTGTATACATATATATGTATATATATATATATATATATATATATATATATACATATATACACATATATAGGTGTGTGTATACATATATATATATATATATATATATATATATATATATATATATATATATATATATATATATATATATATATATATATATATTTATGTATACATGTCCCAAAATGTTCATATAAACATATGCTGCTGATAGACCACCCACAATTGGGGCAGCATGCACAGTTGGATACAAAAGCAGCCATGACACTCACATCTGCCCCCCCCCAGTCCAAATAAATAAGTGAAATTTACACCGCTACAAAATTATGATAGGCCACACACAGTGGCCAGACATACAATAACCTCTTAACAAAATCAGTAAAATGTCTGAACATAGAAAAGAGAAATACAACCAGCCAATAATTCACACAAGTTTATTATACTCTGATGTCTTGGCCAAAGCCTTCAAGGAGTAAAACATTACCAGAAATACATGCCTTAATCACAAGAAGCAATTAACACTTAATTACATTATTAAATATACAGCCTCTAATTACACTCCTCATTTAACCCCTTACTGGATAAAGTATCACATTTAATATTAATACATTGAGTCTGTACATAACAATTGTCCTTTTACGAATGTTTCATCAAACTGAGAAACAGACTTTTTCAAAAACAGTACCTTGGAACCCACTACTGTCCCCTGTCCCCATGGTGAGATTTATTCAAATGTACGGTTATAGAACTGTCATCTTTCTTATCAGTAATCTCACATGTTCTAACAGCCTAGTTTTAAAACATGTGTTACTCTCCCCCACATAAAATATGTTACAAGGGCATCTAAGAGCTTTCTCTATACACCAACCTCTTGAATGTATAGACTTCAACATGTTTTCCAACCTTTCCCCTCAGCAGGAATGACAGCACTAAATAATGATAGACCAGCATACTGTCAACCTTCTATTGTATGACATGTGGACAAAGTCTGACATAATTGGTGGACAGAGGCCCAAATACATGGCCATACTTAAAATATTGCTGTTATACACTGATAAAGTTGCTGGTGTTACAGGGTTTGTTGTAACATATCTTTTCTGAGGGATATAGAAACAGAAAAAACAAATGGATGTTACTATTTACAGAATGCAGTCACCAGAATATGCTACTGATTTGGCACACCTGTCTGAAGAACAGACCAAACATAACAGGCCAACCTGTGGCCATTATGTGGATGACCCTAAAGTTGAGAGCTATGCAGAGACAGAACTTTGTCAGACTGAAACCCATGAAGAAGTAGCATGTGCAGACAAACCTTGTTAAACTAGCAGTATTCCAAACATATAACAGCAATACTCACATTCTGCCCCTAAGTCTTTAACCTTCTTCACCATTTAGTTGGCGTATCTACACAAGTTTTGTAAGATGTAGTAGCTCACACAACTCCAGGATGTCTTCCTCACAAGTAAGGGCCTACACCCACATAGAGTACTTAACTATAGGAGTATGTTGCCATGACATTGCCTATTGGAAGAACTACACAGCTGCTCTGCATGCATTTAGCATGCGGGGAACACCAACAGGTGCACAGGCCATCACCTGGTCATGAGCATCACTTACAAAAGCCATGCTGTCACCTATTCAAACCAGATCTATCCCTGTAGTGCACAGAGAGAGAGAGAGAGAGAGAGAGAGAGACAATAAAACATAAACTGGAAAAGAGAAGACAAAAAAAAGGTAAGTGGAACATGTAAGCATGCAATTGACTGTAGTACTTGGTCTGTAATAATGGGAAATATGATTTGGAAGAATATATGTCCCAAAAAGACTTGCTGTACTAATGTCCTGCTGAACAGCTGCTATGGCCATAGCATCTGGCCCTCTCTGCAGTGGGAAAGATCACAGCCATACCTCTCAACTGTACAGATCTTCACAGAATGTCCAGATTTTCCCATCATAGTTTTTTGTCTGTTCCTGCTGAAATCTGTACCTTTCTGGCAAATAGCTGAGGATTGCAGTCATCAAGTAATGACAAACACTTGATTTTAAAACTTCACATCCTTAAGAATATTCACAGTAATGTAAAATGTATCATTCTGCAAACTTTCTATGTTTGTAACAGGAATATTTATAGTCTGTCCCTATTTATCCCTCCCCCCATCATTTTAGGCTTTGTCCAGATGTGATGCTCTGAGAGGTTGGGAGGTAGGATCATAGCTCAGGAGCCTGACTCACCCTGGGAAAGGACAGTTCATATATGACAACCACAGGGATGTCTGTGAAACAGTTGTGACTGTGCCACTGCTAGGCCAATTAATGGGATGTTTTCCATATCAAATGGTACCTGTGATTATGAACATGACACATATTTGCCTTGTAAAGCTAAAACACTTATAGAGGGCATGTGCATAGTAGAGTACTGTTGCAGACGTGTGTTGAACTGCATGTGATATATTAAATTAATAACATTCAACTGTACAGTGTTTTGCTGGACAATAAGCACATTTGTGACTGATATCTGTAGTCACATACACATATACCTATTTTATGTCAGCCAAACCATTGGCAGGTCTGTGAGCAGTGACATTGTAACATAATAGCCTACTTATAACTGTTGGACATCTTCCAGGCTGTCACAGTGATGTCAAAGCCTACTGTGCAATCAACTTACTAATGTATGGTGCAGCTATATTAATACAGTATCTATATTGATGTCCCCTTTGTCACCCGTTAATGTGTGTCATTGTCCAGACGTACTGCTGTAACAAGTTGAGACATATGATTGAGCAGCAAGACTATAAATACAGTGCACCAGACTTACATTCAGCAGAAATGTATACCAGGTATCCCCTGAGCACATGCATGTATGTGTATGTTCAGCTGGAAGGCACAAAACTAATCACATGGATTTCAAGCAGTCAGGAACATAGGTTGTGAATGTTGCACACATGTATAATATCAGTGTTACTGCATACAACAGACATAAATGTGTACAGCTACTGGTTGTTGCATTGCCCTGGCACTGATATGGGTATTAGAGTAGGCATGATTATCAGGTAGTAATCAGAGAAGTGTCTAACTGTATTATGACCCTCTGTCCATTATGACCCTCTGTCCATGCCTACCACTACCAGCTATATCAACATCTATATACAGTGGATATCACAAGTGTAAACACCCCTGTTGGAATGCCAGGTTTGTGTGCTGTATGACAATCAGACCACAGAAGATCATTTCATAATGTTTCTCATCTTGAATGTGACCCCTAACCTGTACAGTTCCATTGAAAAATAAAGGTATTTCTAGGCAGGCTTGCAACTATTGCCAAGTGAAGATTTGCCATGATGTTAGAGTCCAAACCAAGATGAATTAATGCTGTAACCATCTTCTCAAGAGGTGCATACACAACATATCAGTTTAAAAGTGTGCACACTCATTTAACTGGCTTATTATACTGATTATTATTTCCATATGTATTTACAGACGAGATTGTTATGTTTTCAATTTAATTGTACAGGCTACAGATCACATTAAAGGTGGGAATTGTTTTGAAATGAGTTATTGTGATGTCATGTTCCAATTGCACAAATACCAGACATTGTAGCAGGAGTGTGTTCCCTTTATATCCACTGTAGCTATATGGACTCAGCAGTACCTGACCTGTATAACCAGCCTTCACTAAGGTAGAGTAATCCCCTTTGGTGGACAGCGGTAATACACAAACCACATAATAGGTTGCTATATTGGCTGTACAGGGACACATAGGTGCAGGCAACAACTTGGAAGCAAGTCCACCTCTATCTGAGCAAGCATGTAAGTTCACAGGTGACTTCCTGTAAGGCTGACTATGACTACAAATCAGACATATCCACACCACCAAGGACAATTGCAACAGTGTCTCCACATATGTTGTCAGTCTCAGAGGAAACAACACAATTCACCCTGTACTGGAGGTAAAGAACACCTCATACACACATGCCATGGATATAGGCATCCTGCATCAGACAGTTTAGGTGGGAACATCGCCACCATGTCCAATCCAGTTGTACAGGAGGAATATGCACATCAACCACACTCCTCCCCTCAGCAATGGTGAGCATGTACATATTGCATACTGATGGCAACAACAGCATATCCCCATGGGGCATACTAACATCACTATCTGCCTCTTACATGAACTCAGGCATGTGCTCACAGCTCCATCACACACCACAGTCAAACACAGACCTGCAACCATCCACACACCATCCACATGGAAGATGGCCACTGTCAACCCTCTACACAGAAATGAATGGAGAACAGAGGATTATGCAATCAAGTGTCCAACACTGGGGGAATAAGATAGCTAAGGGCCAGGATATAATGCAAGCTGCTATAGCCATGATAGCTTGGAGGGTTATGGTGTAGTCTGGATTATTTTCAAGTAATATCCACTGTTGATGTGCAATTTGACAACTGTATGAGGTACTGTAATCCTCTTTCCTGTTTATGTCTTCCAGTAACATGCAGAGGGCTCGCTTACCAGCATTCTCTGTTGGGCACACTAACATCATCACCCAATATGTGATCAAACATTATGTCCTGTTATTTGGATGGAGAGCAGAAGATGTGTGGGAGAGGACCGCCCTGTAGAACAGTCTGGTCCACAGGGTAAAGGATGCCAGCCTGCACAGCAGACTTATGAACAGCTGTAGCATCGGGCCACCAACCTCATCTGCCATGCCTGTCAATGAGCTGCTGCTGTAGCGAGGGACTGGCTAGCCACAGGTGGGGGCCCAGCCATCTAGCCCCCAGTGACACCCACCAAGGAGCTCTTTGCCAACCTTGGGGCACCTGCTCAACGCACAAGCCATGAAGCTGAGGAAAGCATCATGGAGGTGGGTTGCACACACATACTGGACAAGGAGCGTGCAGGTAAGGGCCCAGTGGAGATTAATACACTAATGTATTAGACATACATGTATCTGTATTGTATCTACATCCATGTGTCAGGTTCGATTGCGGTTTTGGATGGGGTTTTCTAATGCACAGAGGTGCACATCTATGGTGAGGACAGAACAGTGTGTATTATTGGGGTTAGTACTGTAAATGTGCAGACATGCTGCATCCATCCTGTACCAAGGCCACATGTGAGTCTGCTGACAATAACTCCCTCTCACAACTACCTTGGACCCTCTGGTCCATATATTCCTTTTTGTGCATGTTCACTTGTGCTGGGATTAACTGCATTGCATCACAATGGTCACCACTGGGGCCTATCTGACGTGAATCCAACATTCATGTAGCATACCTCACAACTTGTCAGTGCCAAGACATCTGGACAGAGGCCAGCAAAATGGGCTGGACAAATGGCCTATGGTAGGGACATGTGTGACACATTAGTGGTATACAGTGGATACAAATTGTGTAGACACCCCTGTTAAGAGTCAAGGTGTTCCTGTTACATACTAAGGACCACAATATGTCAGTCCACACCTCTTCCAGCCTTTAATGTGACCCATAACATGAACCAAGCATCTGTACTCATGCATTGCACCTACAAGGCAGGCCACCTGTGAGGGCAGCAGATGCACTATCAGCATGGTGTTTCAGTCAGATATGATACCTCATGCTGCTACATGTGTCAGTACATTCACTGTGGCCTATTTGGCTACAGCATTACATACAAGGGTATTGATAAGGCACACAGACCACTTCCAACCATGTATAGATTGCAAACAATGGATATTCCACACAAATCTGTACAGAGGACTGTACAATGGTTTAACCTGCTGCATGTGGGGCAGATGCTGTTACCGCACTATATAAAGTAATGGCAGTGGGATGTGGTCACCAGGCATGTATGGTACACACATGAAAATGGTATAAACCACACAAGATATGATCCTCACACACATACAAACAGTTGCCAACATTTGGATTAGAACTCTTGCCTATCTAGGTATTTCTACTATAGTGCTACACAGTTATCCGATGCACCACGGTGCTTATACATTTCCAACTCTTCCAAAGGTACTTCTAAGGTGGATGACATCAACAGGACTACTAGATTGGGGCAAGAGGAAGTGTGAAGGGTAGTACACAAGTCAAAAATGGTATAAGCCAGACTGTACATGATTCACACACACACACACACACACACACACACACACACACACACACACACACACACACACACACACACACACACACACACACACACACACTTGCCAGTATTGGGATTAGAATTCCTGCCTATCTAGTTATGTCTACTATAGTGTTACGCAGTTACCGCTTGCACTACAGAGCTTACTGAACTTCCACATCACCAAAGCTGCTGATAACTGCACAGCTGAGGTAAAGTATTACAGGTGGCAGACAGTCTGTCTTCTGTTCCACCCTTACATTGTGCTACTTCTTTCTGTCTTGCACTTCAAATAGCATTATGGCTTGGCACTTCACCAGGTTATTGTATCAAGAAGTGTGGTACACCTGGGAGCCATCAGCAGTACTCGTTTATCACAGATTTAGCCCCAGTACTGGCATGTTTGAAGGGCAGTTTCCTGTGCTTTCACTTATTAACCTGGTGCACTTGTCTATTCTGAGGCACTGTTGCAACTGCCTCATGTACACGGACAAACCTCCCCTCTAAACACCAAACACTTAGACCTGTGAGAGTTATCCATATATCACTCAATGTGGACATATGCACTATCCAGCAAAGACTGGGCTAGCAGGTCAAGAGGATAAGCTCAACACCTGCACCGCACCATGTGGAAGACATAGCTCACCATGACACTCATGAGATACAGTGAAAAGCCACACACCCACCTTCCTAGAGGCACTCAATGGACATTTACCCAAACAGTAAGACAGACACCCATTCAGACACCACAACATGGCACATACCAAGGGACACATATTTAACCTACACAGTGTGCCCCTCAACCTAAGCTCCTAAGGCTAACCACCTTGTATAATACAGTGATCATGGGTAAATCAATACTGTGGCACACATATATCCCACTCACTAAGTTAAATATGGAGCATGTAACAGCCAAATATATATCATATGCCAGCATCCAACACATGACACAGCCAGTCATAGCACTCCACAACAACTACGAGTATCACTCTGTATCCATGTGGGCATGAATGACTTGGGAAACACCTCACTGTACTATATGACAAAAATACATGGTTGAACTCTCTAATTATGTGGTCCAGGCAGTAGCCCTGGGTAGATACCGCCGTCACCCAGAATGATGCTGCGGTACTATCAACAGATGATTGACTGCAACACTGGCTTACTTGTTTATGTCATTCTCAGAGGATCCAGTACCTCTCTGCTTGGGATGACATGATTGACAGAACCCAATGGCTTGCCACAGATGTTTACATCTGTCACTGCTGGGTTTCCAGGTACTGGCTAAGTGTCTTGCCACCCCTATGAATGCCTTATTAGACAGTGTTCCTAATGTAATTACTACCATAACAGCTAGACATGTATGCAATCTGAGGGTCATGCTGCTCAACAGTAGACATCTAACTGTCAGGATGCAGTCATTCAAAGCACTCGGAGTGGAGGACACATGTCTGCTGTAATGGAGAGGTGGTTCACAGCAGCAGACAGATGCTCTGCAGTAACAGGCTATGACACATTCCACTGATGTCAGCCCCCAAACATGGACCACACTACACCTCCACAGGTGGTGTTGTCTCCATATTCATTATGGCTAGGAACACCTCCATACTAGTATCCCAGCATAATGCATTGGAGATACTTCCAGTACAACTGCCTTGGGGTAATAGTGCAATCCAGACTATAGCCTGCTATGAGTCCACATCTATGTCCCTAGACTGTCAATGCACATTCCTCAACACCCTGCCATCTATGATGGTTCAACACAACACTGACATAGTATGAGGCTTCAACTATCCCTCCATCAGCTGAGGAAAGTAGCCAAGTGCCTGTACAGTGGTCCAACACTTCCTGGAATTCTTCATTTCCAATGCTCTGGACTGGCTCATACTGACCCCCCAGTACAGAATGTAACAACCTTGACCTGTGTTGACTACTTATATATGGGACTGCTGCTCATCCACAGTTGTCAATCCCTGCATGGTGAGATCCACATAGGCTGTAATCAACATGGAACTCAACATGTCAGCCACACCCCCCACAAAGGTAACCACCTTGCAAAACCTGTCCAAAGCTGACTTTGCGGCCATGAAAACAGGGGTGGATGACTTCACTGCATTCATGGCAATAGGAAATAGCTGCATGACTGTGGAATCATACACATATGCACTGTACAAACAGGTACATGAATGCATGGTACTAGCCAGAGCCAACAGAACCCATACACTGTCCTCCAAATACTGGGAGACAATGTGATGGTCCCCAGCCATTACTAAAGTGTACAACAGAAGGAGGACACTGTTGCAGAGAAAGGTGGTGTCCCATGACTGTTGAACTCCCTTATTAGCCTCAAACACATAATTGGATCCCTCATGGAATCCCCTACAGGCATCTATGATGGCAGACATGCAGCAGACACTGATGACAATCACAAAAGCCTTTGATATTTACATCAACAACCTCCATAGCATTAAACACAAGTGCTGTGAGTTAGTGCACAATGCTAATACCTATCCTGAGACAACAGATATTGGCCACAGTCCTGGCAACACATTCATTGCTAGCTTTACCCCTCTCTCCCCCCACAAGTGAAGTGCTGAATGAATGCGTTCTCATGTGCTGTATCCTGTTTCTGTTATAGCCATCTGTGTGTCACCAGGATGTGGCCCTGCAGCAAGACCATGGGATGGCAGTGTGGTAACACAGCCACCATGTCATAGGCAGGGTACAGCTGTATGTGCACAGAAATCCCCGGTCTATAACACAGTGATTGCATATGCCTCCCAGATTATAGGGCTGAGGGATGTACATAGGTATATGCTGATTTACAACATATGTTGTAGAGTGGAGAATGGTATGTGTTGTGGTTTGGACACACCTCTGATTGCTAATAACCACAACCACAGGGGATGTCATCAACTGAACACAATGAGATTACTTTTCACACACACGCACACACACACACACACACACACACACACACACACACACACACACACACACACACACACACACACACACACACACACACACATACACACACACACTTGCCAGTACTGAGATCAATAGGTTCATTGCTTCATAGGTGTGTAGTAGGAGAATGGGCTTGAAGGCTCTACAAGGCTAGCCCAAGGGAATACCCTGGCATCAGGTCACATGACAATAGTCCCAGTGTGACTCAGGAGTGTAGTCACTGGAGTGGTCCCCAGGGGTGGGTATTGTATTCCCCATCCACTCATCCAGATTTCTATTGTGAGTGGCCAGTGATGTGCACTGCTTCACATGTATGTGATTTATATTCCATAACATGGACAGTGTCTGGGTTGTGCACATGTCCTCACATGCATGTTCTTTGAAGTGTGGAAGTGTGCTTGAGATCTCTGGGGCATGTTGTGTGGACAGATTGGTATCTTCAGAAATAGCATTCCTGACCTAGTTTGGTGAAACATGGCTGTGTAACTGAGGTAGTAATTGCACCTACATAGACAGTATGATCGGGGATTCATTGGAGTTTGTCCATACAGGGCATGTGTATAAGGCATGGTATTCCCTCTGTGGAGTATGTTTGCAGACTCTACAGTTGTTACAGTTGTCCAGTGGGGAACATGGCAAAAGGTCCACTGTACACATTGATTGGGCTACTGAGGGGATGGAACAGGCTGCCATGTCCTTTTACTTGCTGGATAACACACAGTCAGGATATATAACACATCAAAGTACTTTCTGATGTCAGTGGCACTGTTGTGGTCAACCTGTGTTCTCCATTCTGTTATAATAGTGTCACTGTTCTGTGGACCACCACCAATGTACTACTTCATGTGAGCCATGGTGTTCCCAAAGGTAATAGCGGCACATCTCTTGGCATTGAGGTAATGTCCAGGGTTCTGACAACAGTCATAGATGTCAAGTGGCCTTTGGGCGTGATGTCAACATCACATGGATTGGGAATGCTACCATCCACCTTACTGTTGTATGCAAACATTATCAACCAGGGTGCCTTTGTGTTCTCCTGCCCCTCAGAAGGGTATATCCCAAACATGAGAGGACATAGGTCCATACCCTGTGTGACACCAATCATGTCTGGTCATTGGTTTGACATGGAGTCCACTGCAATCACACCGTGGGTACTATCTGTGAGGCAATTTGCAGAATAACTACTGATATAGTGGTTGCTGCCTAGCCAAGTGTGCTTGTGTATGATTCCTGGGTGGACAGTGGTCTCTGAGTATTAGAAGGGTTGCCTATATTGTCAACTAATCCATACTGTTACATAGTCATTGCACACGGCACTACACATTTAGGGCTGTGGATTGTCTACAGCAACCTCTACGGTGTTTGACAACTGCTGGCCATGTAATGTGGACATTGGGGGCATGTACTAGGTCCTCAATATAATAATTTAACAACACCCCCCAATGAATCCTGTTATTACACAATCACACCAACATCCACACAGGATACTGATCACACACACACACACACACACACACACACACACACACACACACACACACACACACACACACACACACTTGCCAGAATGAGATTCAAACCCATACCTATGTAGTTATTACTACTACATTGCAATGCATTTATCACATGCGCCACAGAGCTTTTAGATATAACAGTGTCCAAATATACCTCTAAGGTGAGTGACATCAGCAGCAGTGCCAAAGGATAAGTAAGGGAAGTGTAGTGAGTGTGAATGGGCTCAAAATCAGGTTTCTACAAAGACACACACACTCTCTCACATAAACACACACATTTGCAAAGACTGAGATTAGTACTCCTACCTAACTAGTTTGTACCCTATAGTATTACGCAGTTATTGCAAGTACCACGGAGCTTATATGTTGGAGAGCTGTCCAAAGGTATCTTTGAAGGTGAGTGACATCAGCAGCAGTGCTAAAGGAGGGGTAAGGGAAGTGTAGTAAGTGTGACTGGCCACAAAATCAGGTTTCTACAATCACACACATTTGCACAGTTGCCAGGGTCAGGATTAGAACTCCTACCTAACTGGTTTGCTACACTAAAGTATTGCACAGTTATTGCAAGGGTCACAGAGCTTATATGCTGGAGAGCTGTCCAAAGGTATCTTTGAAGGTGAATGACATCAGCAGCAGTGCTAAAGGAGGGGTAAGGGAAGTGTAGTGGGTGTGAATGGCCACAGAATCAGGTCTCTACAAAGACACACACACTCTCTTACACAAACACACACATTTTCACAGTTGCCATGTCTGGTATTAGAACTCCTACCTAACTAGTTTGCTACGCTATAGCATTACACAGTTATACATAGAGCTTATAGAACTGCAAGCTGTCCAAAGGGTTATTTCAGGATGACTGACATCAGTAGGAGTGCTAAAGTAATGTAATGGGAAGTGTAATGAGTGTGAATGGCCTTAAACACATTAATCTAGAAACACACGGACACACTCACACACAACTTTACATTTGACAGGACTGAGATTACAACTGCTACATGGATACTTATTTGTACTATAGTGTTACTCAGTTATCACAAGCACCACTGAGACTATAGGGCTGAGGGCTATCCAAAGGAATTTCTACAGTGAATGACATCAACGCATCATGTGATATAGGCCAATGGGATGTGTACTGGGTGGGAAAGGCCCATAATGGGATTCTCTCTGTCGCTGTCTGTCTCTGTCTTCCCCATGTCTCTGTGTGTGTATGTTTGACATATTATATTATGTTGGCCTTAGATATGTGTGAGTATTCCTAGCCAGTGTGTGTGTGTGTGTGTGTGTGTGTGTGTGTGTGTGTGTGTGTGAAGTATCAATGGTGTACAATTTGGTGTGTGTGTGCAGACATCTGTGAATAACGGATATCTGTAGTCCACTGTGTTGTCAAGCATGGGCTTAATTTCTCTAAGTGTAGGAGTATGCCCTGTATGACCTTCTATATTGAGTGTGTGCATCCATTCCAGGGAGAGTTGGATTCCAGTTCAGGGTTTTTTTGTGCTACAGCTACACCTAGCAACCTGTTTCTGCAAGATATCTGTAGATAGGTTGCCAATATGGAGACACAATGGGAATAACATGCATGGGATACTGTAACTATTGCTGTCAGTGCTGCTTGTGTAACATGGTTGGTTGTAGCATAGATTTTCTAACATATGTACTGTTTCACACTGTGATGTATCATGTCATCAACTACTGACAGTTATCATTCTTTGCTCAGAGTTATTTACCAGGGAAATACAAGATGATTGAAGCTGAGGCCAATATTCTGAGGCATATAGACTACACATTCTGGCACACTCCTGCCATTGTGGAGGGGTAACTACAGACAGTAGACCACTGGTTCTGTGTAAATGGTCCAGCACATTGTTAGTATGCTGGCTGGGGATCCCCTTCATGTGTTTTTTCAACTTAACGGAATGGCCATATCCTGCTGGGGCCATACCTCTCAGCTGTACAAATACACCCAGGTTATCCAGAGGCAGGGCTCATATATCTGGTCAGTTTACCTTTATGTTGTGGTTTACAAGCAGTTTTGTGGCTATTCATTCATGGGTTTGCAATCAGGGGTAGTATGGGTGGACATTAGAGTTTCGGACTTCACACACTCCAATGACATCCATGCTTCTACACCCCCTTCTGTTATTCTCTCCTCTTCCTAACATTATGTAAGCAATATCTCAGAGGTATCCCTATAATTGGGTCTTTATCCCAGTAGTATTTATGGCCTGGTCCACAGTTCTTGCAGTAGGACATGGGGAGGCATGCTACTGGCATTTGTCAATGTGGCCTTGCATTTGTTTTCCTTGCATTTATTTTCTGTTTACTGTGTTAGGTTGTTAGTTAGGACCCCCTGACATTCCATACATTGGCACTATGGGTGAGGCATGGGCCTTTGACAGAGGACTGTAGGCAATTTGAGAGTGCTGCAGGCCATCTGTAACAGGCCAGTGTATTCTGTCACTCATACGTTCCCAGGCTGCAAGCCAGTGGATTACCCTGGGGTGACTGTGGTAAGTGGTTGAGGTGTTCCTGTCAATCCTTCCTGCTCATACTGATCCACGAGTCTGGATGTAGTTGGGTTGCTGTTTACAGCTAGGGACACAACTGCATGGGACACCTATTCAGCATGCAGCATCATGTATGTATTCCCATACAGAGATGGGATCATGCTGTACTCATTCCCTACAGCAAGAATATGACCTGTGATAAATCTGTGGCTGATGGTGGGGTGAGCTGGGTGCATGTGTGATATGTAAGCTACTTTCACCTGACTCACAAATATACATAGGATATTCCCCTTATGCTGGCTTGTGTGTGGACAGGGGCAGCCTGTCATTACTTTATAACTGTGCCTTTTGTGCTCTGCCAGTGATTGGCCAGACTACCAGTATTCCATACTAGAGGGACAACTAATGTGATGCTAACCTCTGTGTATAATTCCAAACTTGTGTGCAGTTGACAGTTATTTTATATGCACTCTGTGTAGGTTATATCCACCTGTGTACTGTTTCTATGTATGGGCCCCCATTCATGGCATGTCCAGCTTTCCGACAGTGACAGATATTGACATGTGGACAGTGAATATGCACAACTGCTGATGTAGGTATAGCTGAGAAGCAGTGTGGTTGGCTGTGCAGTTGTTAGAACATGGCCCTGTCGACCACTGTACTGTACCTAGGCCAATGAGACACAACCATCCGGGCTCACATGCTGACCACTTCCAGGCAATGTTAAACACACAACAAACTTACCACACTGATCCCTGCATATTGTACATATGCAACAATGTAGATTGGGACAGCTCTGGCAACCTGTGCTCCAGTGATATTACTCATCAAACTTGCATGTTACTGCATTTCTACATGGGATTATGGAGAGGGGGTGCACACCTGAAAACTTTAACCATTTACAATGACTGTACTGGTGTTTTGGTCACTCTGTTGGCTTCCATTTCATATTGTATTGTGACGTATCATGCAGAAAGGGGGCATATCAGTAGAGTACACGTTAGATCTTAATGGCATAAATTTCAGTTTCAGACTTCTTACCCTTCAGAACTAAAATGCAACTGCCAGACCTGTTGCAGTATGTCTGCGTAGGTCTGGTGGGGGGCTGTTCACCATTTACATCATTTGGGGACCTTAGCCCGGCCTTTCTTTAAGGTCATCTACACCTGTCCTGTTGTCCTGCTGGGTGAGGCTGGTGGTGGGTATGTAACCCTCATTGACATCCATGTTTGTGACCTGCTGACACCCACAGTTATTTGGGCCATCACATGTACTATGGTGGGAGTTGTCACCTTGTGTAGTACTACCTAGTATGTTGACACCAGTATTTATTATGGATTTCCTGCTGTCCCATATAGCTGTCAGCTGTCTGGTGCTATCCCATTCAGCCACCCAATCCCCTTGCATGCTTGCATCCATATCATACATACAAGCATGAGAACATACTACTCCATTCGGTAATTGATAGGAAGAGTGGCTTACCTTGTTGCTGGGCCTGTACTGAGAATGGTGCTGGAGGGCTGACTATGTTGGATGCACATAGTACACTCCCTATACATGGTAAAGCACAGGTAGTGTCATGTTTGGCATCCCTTTTTACTGTATATGCAAGTTGAAGAGAGGTATCCGTGCCTGGGTCCCTACAGTGTCAGTGTGTGTGCTATGCGTTGCCTCTTTGCCGAGGGATGGGCATACTGGGCATGCCTCCTTCTGCCTACAGGGGCAGGCTCAGGACGTTCCTCCTCTGAGTCTCTGTGTGCCTGTGCTGGCCTTGGCAATGGTGGGGGGCTGTGTGGCCCTACCCCATGCTGTTCCTGCTGCAGCTGTTTCTGCAGGATCATATTGTGTAGCATGGGACATACTATGAACATTTGTGTACATGTAGCTGGAGAGTACTGCAAGGCTCCACCTGATATGTCAAGGCAGCGGAACCGTGACTTGAGCATCCCAAACACATGCTCTATGATGATCCTGGTTTGTGCGTGTGCCTCATTATGGTGTTCCTGTTCAGGTGTGTGTGCATTTCAGATGGGTGTCATCAGCCACAGTGCCAGTGCATAGCCAACATCCCCACTACATGGCCATATGGGATGTCCCTCCTGGCAAACCCCTGATACAGCTGTGAGCAATGCCAGAAGTGGGAGTTATGATAGCTTCCAGGGCTGCCAGCACATACATTCATGATAATGCCCTGGGTATCACACACGACAGGGCAGTTGATGGAGGTGAAGCCTTTGCAGTTTATGTAGACCCTACTCTGCTTGCCAGGTGATGCTTTGATGTGGATGTGCATGCAGTCTGTAGCACCAACTACCTCAGGGTATTCTGCTCTATGGTGGAAGAGACGCATACGTGTGGTCAGTGCCTCACGGTGGTGGGGAAATATATGTGCTTATTGGCATGTGGTGTCATGGCATCCAGGAACTGGTGGAGTACCCTGGATGCTGATGGCTGTGAGACCCTCATGATATCCCCAGTTGGTCTTTGGAAGGTACCTGTGGCTAGTATTCTTAAGCCTACACATACCTTGGTATCCACTGGGATGGGTTCCCCTCTATTAGTTCTGTGTGTGAGGCGTGGCCGGCACAGCTCAATGATTTGCTCTAGAATGTCCCTGTCCACCCTATAGCACTCCACTATCTCCAGCTCATGTAGGCCCTGGTAGGTTAACCTGGGTCTGTACACTCTTCTTCTCCTCACTGTGGGTCAGTTGTCAGAATTCTCCTCCTCACCACCCTCGGTCTCTAGCACATATTGATGGAGAAAAGCAGCAGTAGCAGCAGCCTCTAACATTTTTAGTTAGTTTTGCCAGTTAACATTCCCCCGTCTGTGTACACCAGTGGTGTAGAGTTTGTGGGAAAAAGTCTGTAGGGTGTTTGCATAGTTTATAGTAGTGTGCTGGTCTGCTGCATGTGTAATTGTCTGATTCTGAGACATTCCACCTGCCAGCTATGCTAGTTCTCCTTGTTTGCCCTCCTACTGCTGCTTTCCCTTCCCAGTTCCTCCCTATTTAAACCCGGAGGCATGCCGTGCATACCCAGTGCTGAAATGTAAACAGTGCTGCAATTTCCTTTTTTTTTTTTAAACCCGGCACGCAGTGCGCACATCCGTTTAGGCTATGTACACACTGCTCAGGCACATCTGACACACTCTCTTCCTTAGCTGTGCTTAGCTAAGGGCAAACATGGGCCACAGAGCTCCAATGAGCTTACAGAAAGCATGATGTGCCCCCTTATGAAGTCATTCAGCTCTTAGACTTGCACTGTTGTATTACTGCACCTACATGGTTAGGTACAAGCTGACACTTTGAAGAAATATGTGATTCAGTATAACTCCCCTCATTTGCATACCCCAATGTGCAGGTCGTTAGTTACTGCACTAAAACGGACCCTTTCCCCTTGACAACCAGTGCTCCCTGGTATTGTTTACATTCTGCATGCCAGTGACAACAATGATGGCAAAATGCAGAATTAACTTAAAATTAAGTTTTCACATTTTTTGTCTTTTTTATTTTCGGTAAGATCCCATTTGTGTGCCGCTGCCCTATGCTTAAATGGCTGAGATCGGTAAAAAAAAGTTTAATTTTCATAATAATTAATCAATTTTTAATGCCAATGGACTTATATTTGACCATTGGCATGTCTAATGTACATAATAAATGCTTTTTCGTGAGCTGTCATGCCTCCGTTTTGTCAGTTGCAGAAATGTACTCAGTTATTTTCTGAATACATTTCTGCACTGACACTGTTCTAGCACAGAGACCTGGCAGCTTGGTGAATCGCTAAATCACTTAATTTGCATGATTTTCACCAGCAAATGAGGTGATTTGCATGCCGCATGGTTTTCCATGCTAGAACAATGTAGGGCCACTCGTGCACGTGAAAATGGCACTATCCTGAATAGCTCAGTGGCCATTTTCCGTGAAGGAGCTCTTACACTGTTCCTGCATGGAAAATACGGCTTCCTGAATCCCGGGGAATAGTTGCATTGAGCATTTTAGGAAATTATTATGGCGCTAATGATGATGATCAAGACAGTATCATCAGGGATTTTTATAATGCTATTTTGGAGGTTAAGGACTCTGAATCTAGAGTACTGATTAGGGATGATTTTAATGTGGTACTTGATCCATGGGTAAACAAAACCCTGTTGGGCACTATTAGACTTCTGAAAGTCAGAGTTTTCTAAAGTGCCAATTTGAAGGATGAGACTTAGACTTTGGTTCAATTTACAATAATGTAGTGGTATTTGTCAGGAGCCTAGGGCTGCCCTATTGCAGAATTTGAAAATGCATTTGATTTAGTTGAATGAGAATTTATATGGAGAGGATTGACATGCTACTGTTTTCCTCAAGAATTTATAGCTAAGATACAGCTACAAAATATTTATCTCTTTACCCCTTTTTGTACTAATGGTCGAAGCTCAGAAATCTTTACGCTATCAATGAACAATGAGGTAGGAGGGTCCCCTTTCTCCTATGCTTTATGCATTAATAAATAAAACAGCATGTGATTTGGGTTTGGAAGAGGCACCTTATGCACTATGAAATAAGATTTATGATCAGATTTTTAACATCAAAGTTTCCAGAAGATGTTTTGAATTAGAAATCTGAGGGATGTATCCCCTCCCGTTGAAATTGTTTGAGGACTAAGCATCACAATCCGGTTTAAGTTTAAACTTAGGCATAACATTGCTGTTTCCATTTAATAGGGCATGTACAGAAAATGTTGACCCTTTGTTTTCAGTTTGTAATATTGCTCAGAGAATGTAGAGAGAATGTAAATATTTAGGCATCATGATGGCTTAGCCACTAAATGACATGCTTGACAGAAATTGGTAAATGAAAATGTTGGCCCCTTGTCTTCAATTTTCAGTATTGCACTGGCCAGAGAATGTAGAGAGCACATAGACATTTAGGTATCATTAATGACTTATCCGCTGAAGGATATGTTTAATAAAAACTGCAGAACTTTATTTGCCTGCCCAGTATATGCGGGTTTTTGAAACAAAGCACTCAGTGGGAAACTGTTACATCATCTCTCTCATTTGTCCTTGCTGAGTGCTTTGCTTCATAATACCTACCTCTACTATTGTTACTTATTTCTACTTCTAAATAAAGTACTCTTCACTAGCATAGTTTCTACTTAGCATAATTCCTTCTCTTGTTTTTATGTCTTTGTATCACAGCATGCCTACCTTGGGTTTCACCACAGCAGCCTTTGTGTATTTTCAGGACTACGAATCTCATAGTTTAGTCTTGCTGTAACCCAAGTGGTCGGCTTGTGTGGGGGACATGGTTTGTTATTCTACATTTCCCACCTGCTGCCTCTCTCTTACTATGCGATGGTCTCTTTTCCCTTGCAGTTCCCTTATTATTTTTTTTTTCTTCTCAATGTAGATCGCCTGGCCTGCTTGGCATTAGAGCAGTGAATATCTAGGGTTTGGTACCTCATACATCACCTTTTGGATTTCCCACTTTATTTACTAGCATTCTTCTCATGCATTACTACAGCACTTTCTGTCATCAATGTTTTTCTTTACTTCTTTTTTGCCTGTTTTCTCACTTTCTTTTTGACTCCTAGATATTGGTTGATTTATTTTTAATCTTTGTCTTCCTGCACTGTTTCTTACTCATTAGTAATATTACTTAATCACCTTTACTTTTTTCTACATTTTTGTACTTTTATTTATTTGTTTTTTGTTTGTTTTCCTGGGTAAGTTGCATGTTCTAGGACCATACCCCTCAACCTCTTATTGCAAGAAATATGGACAAAGCCTAAAATAATGGGGGGGGGGGGGTATCCAAAATTAGGGACATATTTTAAAGCAAGATTTGCACTAGTATGCATTTTCTAAAGGGTACAAAGCCTGAAATACAAATGCCTGTCATTATTTAGTGACTTCAGTCCTCAGTGATTTGCCAGAAAAACACACATTTTATGAGGAACAGACCAAACAAAAATGAGGCAAAAATCCTGATATTCTACAAAAATCTGGACAGTTAAGAGGTATGCCTGGAACCCTTTCCAGTCAACACAGTCCAAAGGCAAAAGATATTCAAGTGTTACATGCTTATACTATAGTTGGGAGGGTGGTGTAATGGTTAAGGTGTTTGCCTTACAAACACAAGGTGCACGGTTTGAATCTCACACAGGATAATTGGCTAGGCTTAAAATGGCTCACAAGGGCAGTTAGCTTAGTACTAATCTATGAACCTATACTGTGTAATTATTTTTCCAAATGCACGTTAACAATAATAATTGGAACATATAAAAAACAGTGAGTCCAGAGGCTTTGGTAGACAGACTCAACACGTTGCATACTTACCTTTAATGTCAGGAATATCTGAAGGCTGTGGGTTCCACTCATATACCAGATGCTGGAAGTTTCATGTGCTAACACTGCAATACAGCATAAGAGGGGTACTGTACCCTTGATGTGCTGTCCTTTGGGTGAGATGTTTAAGCAAGATCCCACCTCTATAATGGAGTCAGAGCTTAGGTCGTTCAGATAAATGTAAAAGTTTCTGGTTAGCTTATTACATGAATTAATTAATTAAATGCATGCAAGCATGCACACACAAACAATCAAACAAACTAATAAATAAATCCTCCAGGCTCCAGCACTTACTGAATAGTGTATGGACTTCATTTAAAAGAGTCAATACATCAGATGAAGTCTTTATTGATGGGACAAAAACACTGGTCTTTAAATGTGTTTACGTGTGTAAAATCTATGTATTTGTTCCATTAAACTCTCAAGCTGTTTTAAAACCACTTTGTTATGTTTTTTCATACCAAGGTACTGTTTTTGTGGATTATTGGTCGTTTTTTAGTACCCTGTTCGTATTTTTTTTTGCTTTAATGTTTTAAGTATCTGTATGCATTTTGCATCTCCATATTTGTTTTGAATGCAAATGAAAGAAAAAAATATCCCAAGTAAAAGAAATTATACCACTTCTTTTATCGCTTTAGTTCAAATCAGAAAAGAAGGAAAACAGTTAGTTGCACTCTGTTTTATTTCTCCTGTCATTTTCTTCCAGATTCCCCATACTCGTTATAAACACCATACCAAGCTGTCCCTAGAAACAGTTCATTTTAATGGGATTAAACAGGTAAATAAAAGTAAGTAAATAAATAAGTAAAGAAAACAAGGTTTGTAAAGTTTTTAAACAGCCGTATAGCCTAACCATCAGGCTAGATCTGAGGTATAGATGGATAGCGACCAGACCGTGACATGGGGTTGATTAACAGCTTTGGTGCCAAATGAACTTGTAAGAAGAGAATGAGGAGTAGTGAGGCAGAGCACGTCCACCTGTCTCCGGGGGAAGGACAAGACATGTGCAGGCCCAAGGTGCATGCTCATATGTTGAAAGCCACTTGTTAAATGCCTGCTACAGTGGAAGTCATGCAGATATATTTGCTCATAAGGGGGAAGGGTGGCTGTAGGGCAGCCACGGTGGTGCAGTGGTTAGCATTGCCGCCTCACAGCAAGAGTTTCTCCGGTTCGATCCTCAGCTGGGGTGCCTTCTGTGAGGAGTCTGCATGTCCTCGCTGTGGTCACGTGGGTTTCCTCCGGGTGCACTGGTTTCCTCCAACATCCCAAAGACATGCTGCAGGTGGATTGGACACTCTAAATTGTCCCTAGGTGTGAGTGTGCATGTGTGTGCCTTCTGTGGAAGGTTAGGCACCAGTCTGGCAACTCGACACCATAAAACTCCACTGCCAATCATGAGCGGACAAGGTGATCCGCTGTGGCGACCCCTAACTGGGAAAAAGCCGAAAGAAGAAGAAGCAGGAAGGATATAATATACTCTTGCATAGTTCCTTTGCACACTCAACCCTTGACTATCTAGAGCATCAGTACAATATGGCCAAAAGAAGAAAACGTCCTTTTGGATCCATGAACAATAGCCTCCTAAGAACAGCTTGTGACCAAAGTGAATGAATCAGCTGGTAGGGTCCATGGTGGGCTTCTGGACAGCAGATAGAAAAAAAAAGAAAATGAAAAGCATCATCTTTGACATTAATAGAATCATCTAACTATCAGAAGTATCTAACAAAATCAAAGAAATAGACTGTATCACGTTAATAAGTAGCAAAGATACAGCAAAATATACTGCTTCCATATTGGTAACACCTACAAAGTTTTGTTACTAGGGTAAAGCAAGAGTAAGTTTAAATATACTCTTCCTTAAATAATAATTATTAAATGTACACTTTTAAATCTTCCATACAGCTTATTAAATATAGAGAGAAGGCTGACCTGATCACGGATGAGTAACTGTAGACGGGTATTTCAATTTAATTTATTGACTTCTGGAATGCAGCGTTTTGTTTTTTTTTTTTTTTTTTTTTGGTTACTTCTGATTTTCATATGTTTTAGTTCTTTGCTGATAAGTATTTTATGCTGACTTGAAAAAAAACAGAAAAAAACTGCAGTGATCTCTATCACTAGTTATTTAAGCATGATTAAATGATTGTTTTAGGATAATATCAATGAATTCCTGCATTTGGTCTCTCTGGCTTTACTTACAGCTTAGTTATTTGTTAGTGTCTTGGCTTTGGCTCTCTTAGGTAAATGTTGACTTTTGAACCCTTGACTGTCTGCTAACTGTACTGTACTTTCTTGTTTTATAATTATCCTCTCCGTTTTTTTTATGTCCCATTGACAATTTCCTAAACCTTTTAGACTCTGATTGCATTTCCTGTTGGATTTCTTCTGCACAAATTGCAGCACTGTGGCCCCTGGCCTCCTAATGGAGATTGCAGTGACTACTTGCTCTTTGAGTTTATTCATCAGAAGCACTTGATTTGCTCCAGACCATGGTTGGCACTGTGTAAACGTTTGATGGAAAGATAGCAATTATGTGTAATACTTCAGCTGCCACTATGGAATGGCATGACAGAAAAAGTATTTCTTTGTATAAACACTAAACATTGTCTGATGCTTGCAAGAGACAGGTTGGCGTTAAAGGCAGTTGTATTTGTTCCTAAAACATCTCTTAATTAATAGGCCTCAAAATCTGGTTGACAGCTTTACTACAGACTTACTGTGGTTGCTTCTTTGCCCTTCCCAATGTCTTATTATTATTTAATATGTCCGTGAAATTGTAGTAGTCACTGAACTCTGTGTCTTGTGTCTCTGAAATAAGTATTACAGATCTTAGTCTCATTAAAACTTACTTCTTTGGAACAAATCTGTCAAGTTCTGGCTCACTATCTTTGCTCTAATAAAATAGAATCACTTGATTTCATATGTGCAATGTTTGCTTTCACATTCTTTATGACACCTAGGCTTGAAATAAAATACAGTCACTCACCTTGCTGAATAATATTTGACTGCATATACCCTTCACAGTTTGCATACTAACTGACAAACAGCAGCTTAAAGTGATTTGCCAATGTTTTATGTGTACCTTTGCACTACAACATGCAGTGAATAAATGCCCAAACAGCAATTTCCCCATCAAAAAACATTTTGGTCATCACATTCATATTTAAAATTAATTTTAAAATTTGCATTTCCCTTGCATTGACATCACAGAGGAAAAACAAGGAAGTTTAATGTCAGTGGTGTAGGCAAAGGAAAAGCGTCTGTTGTGCACATAGACTTTAATGGGTGCACCACTGCACATGCTCCAAGGTGCACCATTAAAGTCTGTGGAAATATGCACATACGTTAAGGTGCACCATTAAAGTCTACAGACATATGCACATGCGCCAAGGTGCAATGTTAAAGTCTGTGGACATATGCACAAGCGTTAAGGTGCACTATTAACGTCTACAGACATATGCACATGTGCTAAGGTGCACCGTTAAAGTCTGTGGACATATGCACATGCACTAAGGTGCACCATTAAAGTCTATAGACATATGCACATGCGCTAAGGTGCACCATTAAAGTCTACAGACGTGCACATGTGCAAAGGTGCACCGTTAAATTCTATGGACATAACTTGTTACTCTGTGCTGACATCACAACTGGAAAAGCTAAACCATTGGGGCTGTGGTTGAATAAAATGTTTATGAATCTTCTAAATAAAAAATGGACCAACAAAGTAAAGACGGGGAAGCCGTAAAATGCATTGCAGCATCTAGCTCATCAAATGCCGTTATGTATATAGAAACACTGGCAAATCACTTTAAGGAAGATATAAATATTCAATCTGTAAATAGATTACTTGTTTAATATTGTGGTACCGATTCTGTACAACCTTGTACCAAAGGAGTCACTGGCCTTGAGTCACAACATTTAAACTGAAGAGCACATTCCAGTTTTCATCATGTATTTATTTTTATTTGTATACAAATATTTCAGTACCACACCGACACCTCTCCTTTTATCTACAGTTTACTTCAGTATTGATAAAGATAGCATGGCAGCAAGAATCGAGTTTATTTTGTACATCCACTTGTCATCTGGCAATGATCAAAATCTAATAGGTTCATAGGTGAATGCTAAGCAATTGGTCTACAGACGTTTATATGCCTAGCCAATAACCAGATAGTGATCAAAGGTGAGAAGCAATTCTGTACTTTGTTGCTGTGAGGTAAACACCATAACTATTATGCCAACTCCCAACCACAATCAGAATTGTAAGGCGCTATGGCAATGAAATCAAAGTACCCATACATGCCTTAGAGGAGCACAAGGTTTGAGACATGACAGCCTCTGTATAGAGTCATAGGTAGTTACTACATATACATTCCAGGAGACCATTAAGGGGTCTTTCCCATTTTCCCAGTTCCCCCAAAATAATGCCTTGTTAAATGACTTACTCAAGGTCTTACAATAGGCAAATGAAAGTTAAGAAAATAAAACCATGTACCACAGGAAAGAGTTTATTAAAAGTTCATGACCTTAATTCTCTGCCAAAGTTTGTTACAAAAATTATTAATTCTATTGATGTGTATTAATTTAAAAAAATAATTCTCTCAAACATGAATGCCTAACTCACCATGCCAAAAGCTTTCATTGTGTCTCTAAGGACTATGCCAGACTTTCCTCAACCTTCCTTCACTTCCAAGTGACAAAATGTAACAATAAATTCCACTGATATGCTGACGATCTTCCTTTGAGAAACCCCACTTCTGCGTTCTCTTTCAGAAGCTTCTCTTTCAGCTTAGCTGCCAAGATTCTTAAAAATGATTTTACATCAATATTAGATATGGAGGTCAGCTGGAAGTTTCTAGATTCTGCAGACCCCCCTCTCCTTTGCACTACCACCACAATCACCTCTTTCATAGAGTCAGCTACTGCTGTCTTCGTCAGAATGTCAGTGAACACTTCCACCTGGATTCCACCTATGACTGTACCTCTTGTAAATATCTGTGGGCTAATTGTTAGCTGCTCCAACTTTCTCATCTTTGATATATTTTATTGTGGCAAAAGTTTTCCTCTCCATACCTATCCCTGTATGCAGAAAAGACATTATCTGACAAATGCAGCCCTTCCAACTCCTTGAATATCCCTCCATGCATACTGATTTCCTTATGCAGGCTATTGTAGGTTCATAGGTTCATACTAGGCTATCTGCCCTAGGGCATTTATAAGCCTAGCCAGAGTGTGTTTGGCTTTTGCCACCCATTTTAAATTAATTTTGCTATGCCCTTTTTCGAGGTTAGTATACTGTTCCTCTGTCTAACAGTGACACAGAAGTGATACCCGGGGTAAACCTATGATCTCCCATCCACTCATCAAGATTCCTCTTGAAGAGAGTCAATGAGGGACTCTGCCTAACCTGGACTGGGATTTTACTCCAGAGTGAAGAGAGCCTCTGGGTTATGAATCTGTCCCTCCAGCATGTCCTATTTATTTCAGTGCTGAGGTTCAAGTCTCTCGAGCGTGTAGCTCGATGGGATTTGGATTTTCTGAGGTGCAGCATGTCCATTAATTCCGGGTTGGACATGGCTTTATACGTCAGGCACAAATCGCCTCTGAGCAGGAGGTATGCCACTGAGTAGAGCTGGAGTTTCTTTAACCGGGCAGCATATGGCATCTGTTTGAGCCCTTTGATCCTGTTGGTGAGGTACTTTTGGGGTCTTTCCAGTTGCTGCAGGTGTCTGGTAAGGTACATCCCAAAAGGGGCATTGTACACAATTATGGGCCTGATGAGGGATGAGTAAAGAGGCACGGTGACCTCCCCTGATCTAGATGTGAATCCCTTCATGATTAGGTGGGCTATATAAAATGTTTTTCTAACCACTTTGGCCACGTGGTTGTCAAATGAGAGATTGCTATCAACTTGGGTCCCCAGGTCCCTAATTACTTCTTCTGTACTTAATGGATTACCACCTATGTGGTAATTTGTGGGCACTTTGTTTTTGCCAAAGGGGATGACTATACACTTTTGGCGTTTAGCTTGAGGCCATGGCTCTGGCACCAGTTGTCTGTTTCTATGAGGCCCTTTTGGAGGATGCTTGTGTCGGCTGGAGAGTCGATTATGGTGCCCAGTTTGCAGTCATCTGCGAACTTGGTCAGCCACAGTCCTTCCATGTTGGCCTGTACCTCCGAGAAATATATACCGAACAAGAGAGGTCCCAGGACTGAGCCTTGTGGGACGCCACTTGTAACTGGTTTGGAGTCTGACATGGCTCCAGCTATTCTAACCATGTGGGTTCTGTCCTTGAGCCAGTTTGCAACCCATCTAGTGACATAGGGGTTTATATTTAAGCTGGTGAGCTTATCTATAATGCCCGAGTGGGGTATTGTATCGAAGGCTTTTGTGAGGTCCAGGTAGGCTGTGTGGACCACCTTCCCCTCGTAAATGGCCTTGGTGACTGTTTCAAAGAAATCGACCAGTTTTAAGAGGCAGGATCTGCCCTTAACAAAGCCGAACTGGGTAGGATCCAGTGTCTGTAGGTCCCCAATATCTTTATTTATGAGGTCCATGATGATCCTTTCCATAGCTTTGCAGACCAAGCTAGTCAGACTTATGGGGCGATAGTTTCCAGGATCCATTGAGGCGCCACCTTTGTGGAGAGGGACCACTGTTGCTGTATGCCACTCTTTGGGTATATATCCTGTAGTAAGGCTGAGATTGAATAGTAGTTTTATGTTTGGGTTTAGCTCTTCTTGGAGTTCATGTTGGACGCAGCCCGGGACACAGTCTGGTCCCATTGATGCTGTGTTTTTTGCTTTGGAGAGGGGGGCTCTTACCTGAGTATCTGAGATGTCAGGGGTGCAGCACTCTGCTGGGATAGATATTTGCCCTTTTGGTGGGGAGGCGGGGGGAGTTTGCGCTGAACCTGTCAGCTAGGATGTTGGCAATGTCTGTGGGTTTGGAGTATTTTTTGTCATTTTGGACTAATTCTGAGCATATCTGGGAATTCCCACCCAGGTTCCTAACATAACTAAAGAAAGCCTTGTGATTATCCTTAGTGTCCTGTGCAATTTTTCTCTCAAAGCTGGCCTTAGATGATTTTATGAGTGGCCGTAGTTTTTTGCTAATACTGATCAGAGATGCCTTCCCTTTTTGGGATTTTGCTCTATCATGTAGTAGCTTCCTCCTTCTATTGTATAGTTTGTTTATGGCTGGGGTCCACCAGACAGGACGTCTGCCTTTGGAAGATTGGGTCTTGGTTTTATTTGGGATTGCATGATCCATGCATTCCTGAAGGTGTTCATAGTAGTCTGGGACATATTTTCCACAGGCTCGGGGGCTTTGAAGGATTCCACCTTGGTTTTGAGGAGTGTGAAATTTGCTTTAGAGAAGTTTTTCACTGTGGTTTTCTGGGCAGGGGGTGGGGTCGAGATGTGAATATCCAATGAGATTAGTTTATGGTCTGATCTTACCAGTGAGGGATACACCTCTGGTCTGGAGCATAGAGTCCCCATGTTGGTGATGATCAGGTCCAGTATGTTTTCCCCTCTTGTGAGTGGTAACAAGTTGTTCCATAGCATTTGAGTTTATAAATTCTAGGAACCTTTGGGCTAGGGTGCTGGAGCTAGAGTAATGCTCCCAGTCTATGTTTGGGTAGTTGAAGTCGCCCAATATAATGGTGTTTGGAGAGACCTTCATATTTTCCAGTGTTCTCAGGAAGGCCGAGTGGGGTTCCTGGGTTTGGGAGGGTGGTCTGTAGCAGGCTATAAACTGGAAGGCAGTTTTACCCACTGTTAGTTGCATATGGATAGTCTCTGATGCTTTGTGCTGTGCCACCTACCTGGAGGTGTGGGTATCTTTGACGAATATTGATACTCCCCCTCTTTTTGTGGTTTGGTCCAAGTTTTGGGCCCGAGAAGCATAGTATGAGGTATAACCTGGTAGTGCTGGGGTGCTCTCGGGAGTCTTGAACCAGGTTTATGTTACTGCACAGATATTGATGTTCTCCATGCTAAGGAGAGTTTTGAGCGTGTGCATCTTGAGGTTTATTGTTTTATATACTCTTAGCAAACCTTTCTCCTGTTCTCCCCATATCCCCTAGCCCATAATCAATCATGCTATTCCTTGATTCTTCACATCAGTAACATATTTTCCATTTCCCTTTTAGCTCCCCAACTAGCCCCTTATCTACCTAAAACCCTTTTCATTCTCAAGTCCACTAAACTTTGTAAGTCCTTTTGCAGCATTTTAATCCTCACTTTTTTAGCCTTCCACCTTTCCTGCCGTACCATATGCTGCAATTTTCAAAGTTCCTGTTCAACTTCATTTCTTTTCTCCTGGCCCCAAATATTATATCCCTCACACAACCTTTATGCAACCCCACTCAATGTTTCACCTGTCTGTGTGCATTCTTGTTTTGTGGAATACTGCCTTCTTCAGTCATTATAAGCTATTTAATCCCCTATCCCTGTCATTTACACTGATTCTCTCGCTGTACATTAACTACACATCTCTCTGCATTCCATCGCATAATCACCACTGTATTATCTGAAATACCTCTATCCAGGATTTCCAAACTTCCAACCTCCAGAGCCATGAGCATAGCTATCGAAATCCTGTACTGATTGCTTGTCTACATTCATCTCTAGAGAAGGTAAAGTACTTATTTTTACCTTTTCTCCTGCTATATATCAACAATCACTAATTCTTCCACCATTTTTCTCAACATCCTACAACATTTATGAAATCTCACCACAGCAAAGAACCTGCCCAGTTCTAAATACATCACCATAGTAATATCCACTATAAATATCACCCTCTCCCCCTCTCTTCCGACTCTCACAATTGCATCAATACGCTCTCTTAATATCATTTGTCGATCCGCATTGTGTCCACAATATGTAGCTGCCACCATATCCGTACCTTCCCATTCGTACCTCCCTTGCACCAAACTTCCTTCTTCCATCTCTGCCAGTCACACATTCTTTACATTTCTAACCTGACATATCTCTAATCAGTAAACTCAGCCTTCTTCCTTAGCACATGTCCCCGTCCACCTGTATCCATTCTTCTGTCCTTTTTTAGCTATTAATTTCAACTCTCTCCCTAATGCAATAATGACCATTCTATCAGAAGCTTTGCTAGCACTCTTTCCCTCCACATAATCAACTAGATCTTAGCCCCTCCCCCCACCTCCCCCACTATACCTAGGTGATCAAGCTGCTGTACTGGCTCTAGACCTGGTAGGGAATCACAGGTACTGTGAAAGTGCTATCAGGGCTTCACATGTAAGGATTTCTGAGGTACTGCTATCAGGGCTTCACAGGTAAGGATTCTTGAGGCACTGCTATCAGGGCTTCACAGGTAAGGATTCTTGAGGCACTGCTATCAGAGTCCTGAGGCACTGCTATCAGGACTTCACAGATAAGGATTCTTGAGGCACTGCTATCAGGGCTTCACAGGTAAGGTTTCCTGGGACACTGCTATCAGGGTTTCACATGAAAGGATTCCCGAGTCACTGCTATCAGGGCTTCACAGGTAACAATTTTTGGTGCACTGCTATCAGGGGTTCACAGGTAAGGTTTCCTGGGGCACTGCTATCAGGGCTTCACGTGTAAAGATTCCTGAGACACTGCTATCAGGGCTTCACAGGTAAGGATTTCTGAAGCACTGCTATCAGGGCTTCACAGGTACAGTTTCCTGGGGCACTGCTATCACAGCTTCACATGTAAGGATTCCTGAGGCACTGCTATCAGGGATTCACAGGTAATCATTCCTAGGACACTGCTATCAGGGCTTCACAGGTAAGGATTCCTGGGGAACTGCTATCAGGGCTTCACAGGTAAGGATTCCTGAGGCACTACTATCATGGCTTCACAGGTAAGGATTCCTGGGGAACTGCTATCAGGGCTTCACAGGTAAGGATTCCTGAGACACTGCTATCATGGCTTCACAGAGAGGGATTCCTGGGATACTGCTTTCGGGACTTCACAGGTAAGGATTCCTGAGGCACTGCTATCAGGGCTTCACAAGTAAGGATTCCTGGGGGACTGCTATTAGGGCTTCAAAGGTAAGATTCCTGAAGCACTGCCATCAGGGCTTTGCAGGTAAGGTTTCCCGGGGCACTGCTCTCAGTCTCAGGGCTTCATAGGTAAGGATTCTTGGGGCACTGTTATCAGGGCTTCACAGGTAAGGATTCTTGAGGCACTGCTATCAGAGTCCTGAGGCACTGCTATCAGGACTTCACAGATAAGGATTCTTGAGGCACTGCTATCAGGGCTTCACAGGTAAGGTTTCCTGGGACACTGCTATCAGGGTTTCACATGAAAGGATTCCCGAGTCACTGCTATCAGGGCTTCACAGGTAACAATTTTTGGTGCACTGCTATCAGGGGTTCACAGGTAAGGTTTCCTGGGGCACTGCTATCAGGGCTTCACGTGTAAAGATTCCTGAGACACTGCTATCAGGGCTTCACAGGTAAGGATTTCTGAAGCACTGCTATCAGGGCTTCACAGGTACAGTTTCCTGGGGCACTGCTATCACAGCTTCACATGTAAGGATTCCTGAGACACTGCTATCAGGGATTCACAGGTAATGATTCCTAGGACACTGCTATCAGGGCTTGGGGAACTGCTATCAGGGCTTCACAGGTAAGGATTCCTGAGGCACTGCTATCATGGCTTCAGAGGTAAGGATTCCTGGGGAACTGCTATCAGGGCTTCACAGGTAAGGATTCCTGAGACACTGCTATCATGGCTTCACAGGGAGGGATTCCTGGGATACTGCTTTCGGGACTTCACAGGTAAGGATTCCTGAGGCACTGCTATCAGGGCTTCACAAGTAAGGATTCCTGGGGGACTGCTATTAGGGCTTCAAAGGTAAGATTCCTGAAGCACTGCCATCAGGGCTTTGCAGGTAAGGTTTCCCGGGGCACTGCTCTCAGTCTCAGGGCTTCATAGGTAAGGATTCTTGGGGCACTGCTATCAGGGCTTCTCAGGTAAGGATTCCTGAGGCACTGGTATCGGGGCTTCACAGATAAGGATTCATGAGGCACTGCCATCAGGGCTTTGCAGGTAAGGATTCCTGAGGCACTGCCATCAGGGCTTCACAGGTAAGGCTTCCCGGGGCACTGCTATCAGGGCTTCACAAATAAGGACTCCTGAGGCACTGCTGTCAGGGCTTCACAAGTAAGGACCCCTGAGGCAATGCTATCAGGGCTTCACAGGTAAGGATCCTGAGGCACTGCTATCAGGGCTTCAACGGTAAGAATTCCTGAGGCACTGCTATCAGGGCTTCATGTGTAAGAATTCCTGAGACTCTGCTATCAGGACTTCACAGGTAAGGATTTCTGGGGCACTGCTATCAGTGCTTCGCTGGTTAGGATTCCTGAGATACTGCTATCAGGCTTCACAGGTAAAGATTCCTGAGGCCCTACTATCAGGGCTTCTCAGGTACGGTTTCCCGGAACACTGCTTTCAGGGTTTCACAGGTGGTGACTACCGAGGTACTGCTATCAGGGCTTCACAGGTAAGGATTCCTGTGGCACTGCTATACAGCCATCACAGGTAATGATTCCTGAATCATTGTTTTAGGACATTGAAGGTAAGGACTTATCAGGCAGTGCTAACACAGTATCACAGGTGATGATTCCTGACATGCTGTAAGTTCGAGATCACAAATATCGATTCCTCATCATAAGTCTATAGTAGTAGTAATGATCACCTCCAGTCAGTCTGTAGCACTTAAATGTATCATTCATCGTTATTTCACATGTGTGCAATGAATGCATTAAGCTATGAAAATTGATTGAAATCTTTTGCTTGTAAGTGGATAAGGGGTATTTTTTTTACTGCTGTGTCTATTCCTATATTATCTGAATGGCATTTGGTTATTTCACTGCAGCCCATTAGATTGCAGTTTCTTTATCTGGAGGAGGGGGCCAAATACCTCTCTCATTGCAAAATGATGTAATGAACCTTGAACTTTGGCATCCTGAGATTTGCTTATTCTAGTTGGATGGGGTGTAGGGTTGAAGACAGTACTGCCTCTGACACTGGTCATGGGAGACTTCAGTCCCCCCCATAAAACAAAAAATGATGAGTTGTACATTGCTGTCTTCTGTCAGTGACTGAGTGACATTGAATCAAGTGATTAATGATGACCATTAGATGTTATTTAACTTGGTGTGCCTAACCTGGACTGCTTATGGGGCAAAGAGAAGGCCTGGCAATGTACTACTAAAACAGGTTACTATTATTAGGAAAATAGATGTCTTTATGATCCATCACCTAAGAAAGCACAGGTGTATGAGGCACCTGTGAAAGCACAGGTGTACAAGGCAGCAGTACAGGATAGTAGAACTGAGAGAACACATAGACAAGTAGGAAAGCACTCAGGTTCATCTCTGTTAGGGAGATATAGGGAATAACTAAACGCAGTGTCCAAGCAGATCTACTTAAGTTCGTTATAACTAAAAAATAATTTACAGTTTTTAGGATTTGTTTGTGGAAGGGCAAAATCCTCTAAACATCATCTAATAAATGTCTCTGACAATAATGGCCTGGAATGCTGAGCTGTTAAGTAAAGGTGCCGTGACAAGGAGACAAGCATCAAAATGATGCACTGCGCTAACAATGTAATCGGCCAAAGGACTACTCATAGTATGTTTCTAAAGTGCAGCATACACACAAAATGTAGCAACGTATCAACATCATATGCAGTGTAAGTCAGCCACAACTGGAGGCAATATAGAATAAAGTTAAGAAAAACAAGATCCAATAATGTACAATCCAGCTTATAGTAGCTAGGAAGGAAAAATGGAATGCATAGACACAACTTAGGCATAGCATGCAGTACTGTGGTGCAGCCTAACATAGCCAGTAGATTTCATCATGCAGGGCTGTCATTCATCAGGAAGTAGTGAGTAAACAGTTGGTGACATAAACAATGTTGGAGTGCATACCTCTCAACTGTTCAACATTTTTACTGAATGGCCAGATTTTTGCTTCATGTTTTTGGTCAGTTCACCATGGTGTAGCTGGAGCCTTTCTCCCCAGGCCTCCATTGAAAATGGGCACATTTGACCCAGTTGGACTTTCCCAGTAAACAAATGTCAATAAATAAATAAATACTCTTGTATATTTTAATTGGTTCATAGGTTCATAGGTTGGTACTAGGCTATCAGCCCTAGGGCCTATACAAGCCTAGCCATAACAATTCCCTGGCTATTTCTCCCCACACTATTTACTTCCCTGGACCCCTGTCTAGCAGGGCAACTGACGTGATCCCTGGGGTGAATTTTCTTTCTCCCATCCAATCATCAAGGTTCCTTTTGAAGAGGGCCAAAGAGGCACTCTGCTTGACATGTATGGGCAATCTATTCCAGAGTCTGGGGAGTTTCTAGGTCAGGAACCTATCCCTCCAGCATGTTTTGTTTATTGTGATGACAAGGTTTAGATCCCTGGAGCGTGTGGCTCTGAGGGATTGGGATTTATTTAAGTGTAGCATGTCCAACAGCTCTGGGTTTGACATGACCTTGTATGTTAAGCAGAGATCGCCTCTGAGTAGACGATATGCGACAGAGTATAGCTGGAGTTTTTTAAGGTGGTCAGCGTAGGGCATCTGCTTTAGGTCTGTGATTCTTTTAGTGAGGTATTTCTGCGGCCTTTAAAGTTGTTGCAGATGTCTTGAGAGGTACATAATGGGTCTAATGAGGGATGAGTACAGTGGGACAATGACGTCCTTTTTTCTGGATGAAAATCCCTTAGTTATGAGGTGTGCCACATAGAAGGATTTCCTGACTGTTGTGGCGATGTGGTTATCGAAGGTGAGACCACTGTCCACCTGTGTCCCTAATTCTCTTATCACACTTTCGGTGTTTAGTGTACTGCCACCTATGTGGTAATTAATGGGTACATGTTTTTTTCCCAAAGGGGATAACTATACATTTCTTGGTATTGAACTTGAGCCCATGGCTCTGGCACCAAGCATCTGTTTCTATAAGGCCCTTTTGTAGGGTATCCATATAATTTGGGGGTTCAATAATGGCTCCCAGTTTGCAGTCATCTGCGAACTATGTTAGCCAGAGTCCCTTAGTGTTGGCCTGTACTTCAGAGAAGTAGATGCCAAACAACAGCGGTCCTAGGACTGAACCTAGAGGTACTCCACTTGTCACTTGCCTGGAGCTGGATTTGGAGTCGGCTACTTTTACAGTGTGGGTTCTATCAGTAAGCCATTTAGCAACCCATTGGGTGACGTAGGAATTAATGCCCAGCTTAGTAAGTTTATCTATGATTCCAGAGTGGGGGGTGGTGTCAAAGGCCTTGGCAAGGTCTAGATAAGCTGTGTGGACCACCTTACCCTTGTCCATGGCTCTGGAGAGTGATTCGAAGAAGTCAATCAGGTTCAGGAGACAAGATCGGCCCTTCATGAACCCAAACTGGGTGGGGTCCAGTGTTTGAAGGTTGCCAGTGTCTTTGTTTATAAGTTCCATGATAATACGCTCCATGGCCTTGCAGATAAGGCTTGTCAGACTGATGGGGCGGTAGTTTCCGGGATCCAAGGTGGATGCCCCCTTGTGGAGTGGGAAAACTGTAGCTCTGCACCACTCAGTGGGCACGAAACCTGAGGTGAGGCTATGATTAAACATGACACTTAGGTGAGGTGCCAATTCATATTGTAGTTCATGTAGTACACAGCCCGGAATGTCATCTGGTCCCATGGATGCTGTATTCTTAGCTTTGGAGAGTGTGGTTTTTACCTGTGTGGCCATTATTACCGAAATTTGGCAATCTTCCGTTATTGAGATGGGCCATTTAGGGGGGAGAGGCGGGTGAAGTTGGCACTGAATAGATCTGCCAGGATATTGGCAATATCCTTGGGATCAGTATATTTAATGCCATTCTGTTTTAGCTCAGAGCAGATCTGAGCATTGCCATTTAGATTCTTGACATAGTTATAGAATGCCTTGTGGTTGTCTTTGGAATCTTTGGCAATTTTATTTTCGTAACTAGCTTTGGAGGATTTTATGAGGGATCTCAGTTTCTTACTGAGGCTGGTAAGGGAGTTTTTTGCATCCTGGGATTTTCCTCTTTTCTGCAACAGTTTCTTCCTTTTATTGTAAAGTTTGTTTATGGCAGGGGACCACCAGATTGGCTTCCTTTTTTGGATGAGAGCATCTTGGTTCTATTTGGGATGGCACGATTCATGCATGAGTGGATGTGCTCGTACAGTGCCTTAGTGTAGGATTCAGCAGTTGAACTTTCAGTTCCCAACTGCATGGGTGTCATGAAGTTTGTCACTTCTGACTTGAGTAGCATGAAGTTGGCTTTGGAGAAGTTTTTTATGGAGGTTTCCTTACTGGGGGGTGGGGGTGGGATGTGGATGTTAAGGGTGATTAGCTTATGGTCAGACCTGACTAACGGAGTGACAATAGGTGTGGAGCATTGATTTCCCATGTTGGTAATGACCAGGTCTAGGATATTGGAGCCCCTGGTGGGACTATGGATTAGTTGATCCAGAGCGTTGGAATTTATGAATTCCAAGAACCATTGGGCAAAGGTGTTGGTACATGAGTACTTTTCCCAGTTAATGGCAGGGTAGTTAAAATCACCCAGTATTAGGGTGTTTGGTTCTATCTTAATATTTTCCAGTACGTTTAGAAAGGTGTAGTGAGAATCTTGGGGTATGGTGGGGGATCTGTAGCAAGCTACAATTTGGATTGCAGTCTTACCACAGTGAAAAACTTCTCTAAAGCAAATTTCACACTCCTCAAAACCGAGGTGGAATCCTTCAAAGCCCCCGGGCCTGTGGAAAATACGGCCCAGACCGCAGAATCCTTTATAAATGTATTCTATGAACACCTTCAGGAATGCATGGATCATGCAATCCCAAACAAAACCAAGACCCAATCCTCCAAAGGCAGGTGTCCTGTCTGGTGAACCCCAGCCATAAACAAACTATACAATAGAAGGAGGAAGCTACTACATGATAGAGCAAAATCCCAAAAAGGGAAGGCATCTCTGATCAGTATTAGCAAAAAACTACGGGCACTCATAAAATCGTCTAAGGCCAGCTTTGAGAGAAAAATTGCACAGAACACTAAGGAAAATCACAAGGCTGTCTTTAGTTATGTTAGAAACCTGGGTGGGAATTCCCAGATATGCTCAGAATTTGTCCAAAATGACAAAAAATACACCGAACCCACAGACATTGCCAACATCTTAGCTGACAGGTTCAGTGCAAACTTCTCCCCCCCTTCCCCACCAAAAGGGCAAATATCTATCCTAGCAGAGTGCTGCCCCCCTGACATCTCAGATGCTCAGGTAAGAGCCGCCTACTCCAAAGCAAAAAACACAGCATCAATGGGACCAGACGGTGTCCCAGATGCATCCTACATGAACTGCAAGAAGAACTAAACCCAAACATAAAACTACTGTTCAATCTCAACCTTATTACAGGATATGTACCCAAAGAGTGGCGTACAGCAACAGTGGTCCCTCTCCACAAAGGTGCTGCCTCAACGGATCCTGGAAACTATCGCCCCATAAGCCTGACTAGCTTGGTCTGCAAAGCTATGGAAAAGATCATCATGGACCTCATAAATAAAGATATTGGGGACCTATAGACATTGGATCCTTCTCAGTTCGGCTTTGTTAAGGGCAGATCCTGCCTCTTAAACCTGGTTGATTTCTTTGAAACAGTCACCAAGGCCATTGACGAGGGGAAGGTGGTCCACACAGACTAAATGGACCTCGCAAAAGCCTTTGATACAATACCCTACTCAGGCATTATAGATAAGCTCACCAGCTTAAATATAAACCCCTATGTCACTAGATGGGTTGCAAACTGGCTCAAGGACAGAGCCCACATGGTTAGAATTGCTGGAGCCATGTCAGACTCCAAACCAGTTACAAGTGGCGTCCCACAAGGCTCAGTCCTGAGACCTCTCTTGTTCGGTATATATTTCTTGGAGGTACAGGCCAACACGGAAGGACTGTGGCTGACCAAGTTTGCAGATGACTGCAAACTGGGCGCCATAATCAACTCTCCAGCCGACACAAGCATCCTACAAAAGGGCCTCATAGAAACAGACAACTGGTGCCAGAGCCATGGCCTCAAGCTAAACGCCAAAAAGTGTATAGTCATCCCCTTCGGCAAAAACAAAGTACCCACAAATTACCGCATAGATGGTAATCCATTAAGTACGAAGAAGTAATTAGGGACCTGGGGACCCAAGTTGATAGCAATCTCTCATTCGACAACCACGTGGCCAAAGTGGTTAGAAAAACATTTTATATAGCCCACCTAATCATGAAGGGATTCACATCTAGATCAGGGGAGGTCATCGTGCCTCTTTACTCGTCCCTCATCAAGCCCATAATTGAGTACAATGCCCCTTTTGGGATGTACCTTACCAGACACCTGCAGCAACTGGAAAGACCCCAAAAGTACCTCACCAAGAGGATCAAAGGGCTCAAACAGATGCCATATGCTGCCTGGTTAAAGAAACTCCAGCTCTACTTAGTGGCATACCTCCTGCTCAGAGGCGATCTGTGCCTGACGTATAAAGCCATGTCCAACCCGGAATTAATGGACATGCTGCACCTCAGAAAATCCAAATCCCATCGAGCTACACGCTCGAGAAACTTGAACCTCAGCACTGAAATAAATAGGACATGCTGGAGGGACAGATTCATAACCCAGAGGCTCTCTTCACTCTGGAATAAAATCCCAGTCCAGGTTAAGCAGAGTCCCTCACTGACTCTCTTCAAGAGGAATCTTGATGAGTGGATGGGAGATCGTAGATTTACTCCGGGTATCACTTCTGTGTCACTGTTAGACAGAGGCACAGTATACTAACCTCGAAAAAGGGCATAGCAAAATTCATTTAAAATGGGTGGCGAAAGCCAAACACACTCTGGCTAGGCTTGTAAATGCCCTAGGGCAGATAGCCTAGTATGAACCTATGAACCTATGAAGCTAGTGTTAGTTGCACCTGGAGAATTTCAGACGCATTGTGTTGGGCACCCAGCCTGGTGGTGTGAATATCCTTGGTGAATAACTGGTGTAGCCGGAGCTTTTCTCCCTGGTTATCTGCTGAAAATGAATACTTTTGACCCAGTCAAAGTTTCCCGGTATACAAATGTCAATAAATAAGTAAATAAATAAATAAAATATATGATTTTTCTATAGCTAAACTGCCTAGAGTCCCCAGTCGATGACAGAATTCCTGTATAAATCCTAAGCTGGAATACCTAAGGAGTAATACCAAAACTTCAGCTCGCATAAACTGAGAATAAGCTACCTTATAAAAAGTAAGCAATGTGTGAAAGCAAGAATATATAGTAGAAATGAAGATATAATAAAATAAAATATTTATGATACTTTAGCTCAGATGGTTAAGTCTGCTAATGAGTTTCATTCCGGGTTTGATTTCCTTCATTTCTGTTTGTAAATGTATGAGGTCAGAGGTCAGAGCAAGTCAACTTATCAGATAGTGTTGTCAGGCCAGTCGTGATGTGGCTCTTGGGTGCACCTGGTTATAAATTAAGAAAAGTGAAAAACACTATAAATAGAAGGCAAGCGTGCTATTACAGCACCTCATATAACAGTATTTGCAATATATATTGGTGAAGGCAATTTGTGTTACACAGTGACAGGAGAATATGTATAATAATATTTAGAAACTGCTCCCAATTTTGCATTTTTATTCACATTCTTTTTCACTTTGCTCCAGAATCTTTTCAAAATCTTTGGGCTGTATGCCTTCCTGTTCAGTACTGGTGTTTTCTGAGGCCAGTTGCATGAACAGCAGTGTGGATATAAAACCGGTCTTGTTAGTTTTATTTTCGGTACTCATGCTGGATGGTGTATGTGACTGTTTCCCACATTGGCTGCCTAACATCACTGCTTGTAGCCACATTCCTTCTCGATCAGTCAAATCAAGGTGAATACTGGAGCAATGGCTGTGATACTTGGGTCACATTGTCTTTGCAAGTTACTCAAAGGTGTAGACTTGGAAGTTTCAGGAGATACATTGGAGAGAAAAATGAGGGCATGACTATTGACAAATGATATATCATGCATATTTCAATTGGCTAATATGAAAGAAACAATCCTATGACCCTGACATTTTTATGTTAAGTTAAAGAATGTATACAGTAGAAAAACCCGCACAGTAAGACTATTTGATTTGTGTTTTTGTAAACTTGTTACAGAATGCTACTGTCTGCCCTAGGCCCTCCTTTAGTAGGTTGTGCCCACTATGCACCCACAGGAGACAGGGAGTATATTCATTATACACCCAAGTTATCTGAGCTGACTTGTATCAGTCCAGAGGAGCAGTGGTTCTAATCTAAGATTATCCTAGATTGCCAGGCTCCACAGTCTGGCACAGATTACAAACTCAGGTATCCTGTGAAAGAACTCCATTTATGCAACTTGTGTTAACAATCTGAACCTTTCTGCCAGTACCTGAGGCTCTTGATTATAGATGAGAAATGTAAACTGACCAGTAAACTGAAAACCCTCCCCTTAACTGCTGTTTTTCACTGCAGCCCCATCAGTGCTATCACCACTTCCATTTGCTCAATCTGTTCTTACTCATGAACAAGAGCCTAGGAGACTTAAAGTCCTCCATTTGGGGGTAAAAGCTTCCATTAGATCTGCAGAGATGCATACAGTGCTTTTAAAATGATAATGCTAACATCTGAGCCAGAATTGCTTGTTACTCCATCTACTTCACACTTAACTGTAAACTACTCCTTTACTTGCTGGAAATCACAGGTCCTTGACAACAGGAGGACATCATCATCTGCAAACAATAATTATAGAGTCTATATTAGAACACCGAACATTTAAAATGTCAAGTGTTCTAATATGACCCGTTTTCAGCGAACGCTGAGAATATCGAAAAAACAGAAAAAAATTTTTTTCCTAGGGAAAGAATTTGGTTGTCCGTTTCTTTTGCTTTGGTATTTTCAGCACTCTGGTGGAAAGTTACGGGTTGGGTTCAGGTAAGTGTGCGACTGAGTGCGGGTTAGGTTAGTTAGGGTTAGGGTACGGGTTAGGTATGTGTGCGGTTGTGTGGACATGAGGGTTAGGGCGGGTTAGGTGAGTTAGGGTTACGGCGTGGGTCAGCTATATGTGCGATTGTGTGGATGTGAGGGTTAGGGCGGGTTAGGCGAGTTAGGGTTAGGGCACGGGTCAGGTAAGTGTGCGATAGTGACGGACCTTAGGATTAAGGTTTGAGTTAAGGTAAGTGGATAGTTAGTGGTGTGTGTATAGTTTAGTGTAGGGCTAGGGGTAAGAGTTTAGGCGTATGTGTGTGGATTGCTGTTTGTTTGGTGTGCTTGTGTTGTGTGTATGTGTTTTGGAACAGCAAATTTTTTCCCTAGGAAAAAATTCGCTGTTCTGAATGTTCGATGTTTAGTATTTTTGATTGGTAGGGTTCGATATTAGAACACTCGACATTTTGAATGTTTGGTATTCTAATATAGACCTTAATTATAGAACTCTCACATCCGCAGACAGTTACGTATTCCATGTACAGTATGATATCTTGTCCATGAAAATCATTAAGAGGAGTGGATATGAGACACACCCTTGATGGAATCTTGTATCCACCTTGAAAGAATTCAGCTTAATACTGACAATGTGTGCTTTTATGCACAAATCTTAATAATGCAAGTACAAGGGTTGAATGGCACAAATTACTGGTACAACATTGGACTTAGGACCCTGTAATCTACAAACATCACCCACAAGACATTATGAAGTACATTGGTCATATGCTTCCTCTAGATGACCAAATCATGTGTTGTCCATAGTGGCAAACAGCTTTCATGACATTATTCTGCATCATAGTTGCTTTCCGCTCATTATTCTAAGTTATCAGCTTTCATGACATCTCCAGTATTCATGTAGAGGCAAGGAGTATATCCATTCTTTTATACCTTGTATGGAATCAGCATCATTTCTTCTGAATAAGAGGTTGTCAGTCTGACAGTCTCCTTTCCATAAGATTGGACTAAGTTTTTTCAGAACTTTCTTTGCTTTGTCTTATATTTCTTGGAGAGCTAGGTAAACGTGGCTTTTTTATAGCAGAATGGCTTATTAATCTGTCAGCATTGTGCATAAACTAATGTGCATAATTCAGTACATCATGGGATAGCACAAAAATGTGATGTATGTCAAGATGTCCAATAGTATTATAATAAATAAAGCACTGAAAATTCACATGCTGGCAGTAACTGGACACATGCACAGATACAGGCATTGAAATAAGAAGACTGCAGAGCAAAAACAAGTCTGTTTTCTAATGGAAATAGCTTTGGATCTAGCTGAAATATCTAAAGTTCACTGCATTAGGGCCCAGCAAGAATGCTGTCCATAAATTCCAAACAGACTGAAATTAATAATTTCTTTAAAATTTAATCATCTTTGCATTACTGTAAATATATTTTTTCCTGGTCAAAACTGAAGTATAGTAAAGGTGTATTCATTAAATCTTGACAAGTTCTAAGTCAAAGTTAGTTGCTTAAAACTGAGAAGCACATAATTAAAATTAATGACATGTACATCCGTTTGCAGGCATATAAACCACAATAGCTCTACTTTATTAGGTATCAGCTGTATAAAGTGACTCGATGTTTAATGTCATTATCATGTCAGATTAATTACATGACGTATCGAGCCTGCCTTGAGCCAGTGGAACATAACAGTAATTACATCAGCTACAAATAAAAATAGAAATGAATTCCCTGATGAAGAAATGTGGTTCCTTGTGGCATTGAGAGTACAGGTGGGCTCTTATGTTAGGAAATCCAAGACATGGAAAATAAATACTTTAATATTTTATCAGTAGTAGAAATGATTATAACATTTGCTTTCTTCTAGTATCTAGATAGAGTGAAGATGTTTAAAGTGCAGGTGATGCACTGGACTGCAGTTCTCATATTCCTAGGTTAATTTCTTTAACTACAGATGGCATTCTCTTGGATTATACATGATTTGAGGCAGCAGTTAATTATAAGGCTTCCGACTAATATTGAACTATTTATTTCCTAAATGATATTTCATTTTTATGACCTGAAAAACAGGAAGAGCCTCAAAACCATTTTTTGGATATGATGCAAATAATGTTTTTGTGGCTCATTGCTGGTACCAGATTTTAAGAGTAATTTATTTATTTTACTTGAAGAAGCTGTTGTTTTCAGTTTATGCCAAACTTTCCTGTTTCCAGGTCTTTGTTGATATAAGTTTTAACCAGGTTCTGATTACAAGCCTGAGGACATAGTGGGCTAAATACAGCATATTATATTTTTGAATTTTAGGGAGAAGAGTCAGTAGTGATTTTGGCAA
>NC_056737.1:1074768259-1074785759 GCF_019279795.1 Protopterus annectens
ACCTAGCTATGGTAATCTCAATATGGAAATCACGTTTTAGCCAAGTGAATGTCTTACACTACTTGGCCATCTTGCTAGTGTGTGGATACTTACCCATCCATCTACAATGCCAAAAATTGCCTGATGTACTACAGTATGAAAATCAGTCAGGCGGTAGCCAGGTGACAGTGAAAGGTAAACACTGTTCCATGATGATGACCAGATGGCAAAAAAAACAGATGCATAATCTGATGGACAATCATGTGAGTAGTCTTAGTAAATAGAGAAGTGAGATGGCAAACAGTAGTGTGGCAATGGAGAAGAAAGAATTTGTGGCAAAAGATATCTAGTCCAGGCTTGTGTCCACAGCCCATGTTGTGTGTCTTGGACTGCAGATGTAACTAAGGTACCATGGATAAACTCAGAAAGGTCAATGTACATTGTTGTGCCTGTGGATCTGTACTGGGCAAGGCAACATAGCATATACAGTGTGGTAGTATTAACTGAGCAGGAAGGCACCTTCATAAAAAAATATACATATATCAAGATGATGAATTCTGGAAATGGGAGAAATACGTGGCAATGGAAGAATGAAGATGTTAGTAAAAGGATTGTTTAGCAAAAATGGAAAGAGTTGCACTGGATTCCTTCTTGTGGTCTTCTGCACTGCTGTTCTCTGCCCCTTGCAGTGACAGCCTCTTCTAAACACTGCTCCAGATGCATTATTAGCATACCTTGCTGAGCTGGACAGGCCACAGGGGTTTCAGTGTGCACACTGCTGTGGCCTGAATCATGTCCAGTGATAGCTGTGACCCATTGGGGAGTTGAGAAAGGGCAGACAACAAATGTGGAGTATGAGACAGCATTTAGTTGAAAGGTATATGCCCTGTTCCCCACTGTAGTGTGAGCCTAGCATTAGTATATATAGTAAGGGGTGTGTGGGGGGCATAGTTTGGGTATATATATTATCTTCTGGAAAGAGTTATTCATTCAGCTTATAAGTATCCATGTCTATTGTTTCCAGCATTTAAAATAGGATTGACATGGCCCATATACACATACACATACACACACACACACACACACACACACACACACACACAAGCACACATAAATATATATGCATATATATATATATATATATATATATATATATATATATATATATATATATATATATATATATATATATGTAGGTTTATATCGTTAACTCAAATCACAGGTTGTTGAGTCTTCATATGGTTGACACCATTGAGCAGAAGTCAGAATGCCAAGTTTTGGTGTACCCTACACAAACACCAAACTTTCAATTTCTCTACTGCTCTGGACCCATGAACAAGCTTTACCATGGGTCCAGAAGGGGTTAAGGATGGACATTTGGTAATGTCGGTGTTCAGCATTTCAGTGTTCGCAATGTGTGAGTCCTGCAGATGGACTCATCCTCTTGTGAGTCGAGTTAATGAAAGTAAACTATATATATATATATATATATATATATATATATATATATATATATATATATATATATGGGTCTACTATACATGATCAAAATTTTAGAAAGCCGAAACCTATAAAGCCGAGACCATATGTTCGACTTTTGAAATTTCGAACTTGTAAAAAAAAAAAAAAAAAAAAAAAATGAAAACTTACCTACACATTGCTAGCAGGGGGGCATGCGCCCCCCACACCTGCTGCAATTTAAATATACCAACTGCAAGATCACACTAAAGTGTGGAAGGTGGGAATCTTCCCATTCTGCACTATACAGAGATGCCCGTTCTGCATGATCGAAATTTCAGAATTTGATCATATGGTCTTGGCCATATGGGTTTCAGCTTTCTGAAATTTTGATCATGTGTAGGGGACCCATACATATATATATATATATATATATATATATATATATATATATATATACACATAATATATATATATATATATATATTTATTGATATATATATATATATATATATATATATATATATATATATATATATATATACATACACATGCATATATATATATATATATATATATATATACATACACATACATATACACACACACACATATATATTATATTTATGTGTGTGTGTGTGTGTGTGTTTGTGTGTGTGTGTATGTCAACAACCACAAAATACCAGCACTCTCATATTCATATAAAATGTTGTATGCCTAAATGATATATCCAATATATATATATATATCCAGCTTTTTAAACCAAGAAGCAGAATCCAGAACCATTCATTTCATCTTTAATTCAGAAATGAAAGAGCAGTATAACACAAACAAGATCCACAGCATCTTAACAATTCAAAATGCAAACTGGTTTCGTCCACTGGTGTCATCAGTGCAAACCGGACATGTGTGGTAAACTTGTATAAGAGCTTCGTTATTAAAGTGACAGTTACCATCCGGATCAATGCCTACCCCAAAAGTACGCCAATAATAAATAATATAACAAAAATGAACCTCAGTGCATCCTATTACAAAAAAAGATTTTTGTAGGCCATACATACACACACACATGCATACATATACACACCACAAACATCTCAAATCAAAAACATAATAACCAAAATAATAAACAGTCAAATCCACAAACAACCATTAAAGATTACCAGTATTCATTTAAACCAGATTTATACATGGCTCCGAGATTGATGATCCATGACTTTTGTTTTTTATCCTGAAATTTATGTTTCGACAAATTGGACAAGCCTTCACCCACCACTGCATCTATTCCAACAAAAATAAAGTGTGCAGCGACATGTTCCTGCTGATGCGTAAAGAGTGCACTCCTAGAGTGCTTGCAATTCATGTCACTAAGACGTAAAGCAATCCATTATGTAAAAGGTCGAGATGTCTGGCCTATGGAAAAAACTCACACTGGCATACTGCTATATAAACCACCCATTCTGTAATACCTTTTATTAAATGTCTAATATGAAAAACTCTAGCGGTATTAACAGATGTAAAAGATTTACTTCTGGAAACAACTTTACAGTACACACAATTACTACAATAAGTACTGCCACATAATTTGGTACTGTTTACTTATGTTGTTTTTATGCTTCTTAAACCATGAAAAATATTGCTCAATATTTTTACCCCTTCTAAATCCAAACTGGCAGCAAGTATCCAAAATGTGTTCAAAAAATGGGTCAGTCTTCAATATATGCCAATATAAAATTTCATCAAAATGTAAATTAAAGGTCATGCTGCTAAATGCTAGGAGTCTAAACATGAAACTGCACTCATTGCAAGCATTCTTAACCCTGGAAGAAGCTGACATTTGTGCAGTCACAGAAATTGTTTCAAAGCTGCGGGGAACACCCCAGCCATACCAGGTTACTCATCCTATCATTCATTCAGACCCCAAGCCGTGGACAGCAAAACAAAAGGAGGTGGAGTTGCAATGTATATAAATATATATATATATATATATATATATATATATATATATATATATATATATATCTATGGCATACACATCTCTAGGCTGCAAACAGTATGATGCACAGGAAATACTCCAGGTGCAGTTAACAATTGACAAGACCCCTATTCAAATCATAGCTAGCTACAGGCCTCCATCTCTGACTCAAGATGCCCACTCCACATATCTGGACCTCTTTGTATCTATCAAGATTCAACCCTTTACCCTGATCCTGGGTGACTTTAACTATCCAACCATATATTGGAAGAAATACTCATGCAAAACAGAAATGCCCAGTTTCCTTGATTTTGTCAATGCCAGTGCCTTGGACCAGTTGATTGACACCCCCACAAGAGATGAAAATGTCTTGGACTTAGTATTAACCAACATGAGTAACCACTGCAGCATCCCTACATTGTCATCATCACTGGTAAGATCACTTTCGAAGTTACCATCTCCTCCGAACCCCCCCCAGCTAGGGTCAAACAAAAAAACTTCTCCATAGCTGATTACAACCACCTAAGGGAAGGTATAAACAGCTTCACAGCTCCCTCCCTCCCCCTCCATAAAACTGGCATCTATGTCCATACTTACACCAAAGTACTATGTGATCATTTATATTGCTGCATGGAATCAGGAATACCAGACAGGATGAAATCATCTTCCTCAAGGAAGAGTAAACCTGTTTGGTGGACATCTACAATAAATAAATTCTATAATAAAAGGAAAAAATTGCTGTCCAGGATCAAGAAGGAGCAGGTGTCTAATTGCAAGCAAGCTCTCCTTATCGTGAACAAGCAAACAAGAGCACTAGTGCAATCCTCCAATGCAAACTTCGAGTCAATACTGGCCAAATCTACTAAAGACAGTCATAAGGCTTTCTTCACATATGTCTGCAATCTCAAAGGAAGGACTCAGATCTGCTCAGAACTGGTGGTCAAGGACACCACATACACAAACCCTGTAGCTAATGCCAACCTGCTGGCAGACAGGTTCAGTGAAAACTTCACTTCTCTTCCCCCCATCAGTAAAACAGGACATCCCCAGTACCTTCCCCCCTCCCCTTATTTCTAGAGAGCAAGTCATCACTGCCCTCTCAAAGGCAAAATATACAGCCCCCATGGGACTCGATAACATCCCAAACTGCATCCTACATGAACTCAGGCAGGAACTTGCAGCACCATTAGGCACTCTATTCAACCAAAGCCTGAGTACTGGCTTTGTCTCAGCTGAGTGGAGGCAGCTACTGTCATCCCTTTGCACAAAGGTAGAGCGTCCATCGATCTAGGAAATTAAAGACCAATTCAGCCTAACTAACCTGATCTGCAAGGCCATGGAGTGGATTATCATCAACCTCATTAACAAGGACATTGGCAACCTCCAGACACTTGATCTGACACAGTTTGGTTTTGTCAAGGGGAGGTCATGCTGTTAAATTTGGTCGGCTACTTTGAGACAGACACCAAGGCCATAGACGAGGGGAAGACAGTGCACACCGCCTACCTTGACCTGGCCAAGGCCTTCGATACTATTCCTCACTCAGGTATAATAGATAAACTCTGTCATCTAGACATCAATCCATATGTTACCAGATGGGTAGAAAACTGGTTTACTGATAGAACCCACCTAATCAAAATAGGGGAAGCCACCTCAAGTAGTAGACCAGTACCAAGCGGTGTACCCCAGGGATCGGTCTTTGGCCCTCTGCTGTTTGGGATATACTTCTCAGAGGTGCAGGCCAAATCTAGTGGGATATGGCTGACCAGGTTTGCAGATGACTGCAAGCTGGGTGCTGTCATCAATTCTCCTACTGATGTGGACATCCTCCAAGAGGGTCTCACCCAAACATGGCCTCAAACTGAATGCCAAATAACATCCCTGTATTCTTCCCTTATAAGACCGATTATTGAATACAATGCCCCTTTCGGCATGTACCTCGCAAAGCACATGCAGCAGCTGGAGAGACCACAGGGATTCCTCACCTGGAGAATCCAGGGCCTCAAACATCTACTCTACGCAGATAGAATAAAAGTCCTGTCCCTCTACTCAGTCTCCTACAGACTCCTCAGAGGTGACCTCTGTCTGCATAGAAAGCAATCTCAGACCCCGCTGTAATGGGATGGCTGCATATCCGCAAGTCAAGCTCCACTCGTGTAACCCGCACGTGAGACCTCAACCTGGTCTGTGACATCAATAGGACTCATTGGAAGGACAGATTTGTGTCCCAGAGACTCCACCTTTTGTGGAATAGTCTCCTTCTTCACATAAAGCAGAGTGCCTCATTAAACCTTTTTAAGCGCAACCTGGATAACTGGATGGGGAGCAAAAAATACACTCCCCTGGGATTCCACCTATGTCCCTGCTGGACAGTGGCATAGGGTGCTGACTTATTGCAACATGGGCTAAATTCTTGACTAGGCTTGTAAGTGTCTCAGGGCCAATAGCTTAGTAACTTCCTATAATCTTATGATTTACTGATGACCTGACGAATTTTGAAAGTATTCATACCATAAGTTGTCACAAGTCTAAGTGTGGACCTTCTATCCATGTTAGTTTCCAAATTTGTAGGATTTAATAATCATTCTCTGGACATATTTGAGGCCTCAATTTTAGCTTGTTCAACTAAGGCTCTATGATAGCCCCTATTTACAAACCTTTCTTGCATCTTGTTACCTCCCTTCTCATATTCACATACTGAGCTACATATTTTCCTCAGTCTTATGAATTGAGACTTAGGAATGTTCTTAATAACATGACTGGGGTGACATCTCTTAGACTCAAGCAAGGAATTTCTGGTGAAAGGCTTTCTAGAAAGACTAGTCATTATGGATCCATCAATCATTTTGGTAACATTCACATTGAGGAAATCAATATTAAATAAGTCCACTTTACTTGAAAAAATCAAGGCAAAACCATTATTGTTCAAATATGCCATAAATTCACACCATAAATCTACTGAGCTGGTCCATATACATCAGCAGTTATACAGGTATTGGCACCACATATCAAGATGTTTTTCATAGATATTATTTTCGCCATATATCAAAATATCTTCCGCATAGCCCATAAAAAGATCAGCATGTATGGGCGCGAAAATTGCCCCCATAGCAGTACCTTTATCTGGAGAAAAGATTTATTATGGCACTTAAAAACATTATGATCTAAGACTATACCAAGCAATTTTAACAGAAAATCAACTTGTGGATCAGAATATGTTTGAAAGTGTCAACCAGTGTCTAACAACTAATATACAAGCTTCATGTGGCATACTAGTATATAGTGACTGCACATCTAATGTGCATAGATATGAATTATTCGTCACTTGAATATCATCTGTCAATGTTAGAAATTCGGTATAGAGACGTTCATAGAGACGTTCATAGATTAGTACTAGGCTAACTGCCCTTGTGAGCCATTTTAAGCCTAGTCAGTTATGCCTTGTGAGACTCAAACCCTGTACCTTGTATTTGTAAGGCAAACACCTTAACCATTAGGCCACCCTCCCAACTAGTGTGCTTAATATGTGCTGACACTAACTGAAGCAAAAGTTTCAGTTTTTGTTCCAAATAAACACACACACACACACATATATATATATATATATATATATATATATATATATATATATATATAATTTATTTATTTATTTGCAGTTTGTTAACTGGGAAAGTCCGTTGGGCTGAGATGAGCCCTTTTTCAATGGAGGCCCGGAAAGAAAAGCTCCATGTACAGACATACAAAGCGAAAATCAACAGAAGTTAATATAATATTAAATACAAAATCAAGCAGGAATAATACAAAAATTAACAATGTAAAAAAATCACAGAAGTTAATACAAGGTGTTATACGTTATAAAAGTAGTGGAGATGTAACAATGTAATAATAGCAGTAAATAAATGGATTTGTGTAAATAGCAATATTAGTAGCTTCTGCACCCATTTGGGATGATAAACATTCTGATTGTATGTGGGATTTGAAATGCCTCCAATATCTAATGTAAAAACATGGTAAGTATATGTAAGGAGTAAAGGAGGTGGAGAAATGGGAAGGCTGGCATTAAGTGGAATTTATGGAAAAGGATGAAGGGATAATTAGTGGAAAAAGTATGAAGGGAGAGGGAGTAAGTAGGTAGAAGTTAGGAGGGGTGAGAGCGGGAGCACTCACAAGTAGAAGAAAGATAGAAATGGAGCAGGGCCTTGAATGTGGAGAGGGTCTGGGTAGTTCGTATATGGGGGGGGGGGTAAGTTCCATTTTCATGCAAGGAAAAATGGCAATAGAAGTTGCCCAGGGGTACAAAGGGGTTTGTACACTTCAAGGAGATTTTGATTACTGGATCGTAGTGATCGATCACGAAGATGCATAGTAAGGATGGAGGAGAGGGAGGGGCATTGAGATGGCTTGAAAATGAGTTTTTGAGCGGTGGAGTGCTGAATGTAAGTGAGATAGTTGGGGAGCTCTAGCCAGTTCAAGGTGTGTAAGCCATCGCAGTGGTGAGAAGAAGATTTGAAGCTGGTGGCGAACTTAGAGATTTTATTATAGCATGATGCCAATTTGGTCTAAAGGGCTGCATGTAGACTGGTAAGGAGAGCGGCGCCGTACATGAGAGAGGGAAAGAGGTAGGTGGTAGGGAGGGTAAGCTTTGTTGAAGGGTAAGATAATGATGGTGAGTTTTTTTGATGTTAGTTCGAAGGTGACTGTCAAACTTTAATTGTTCATCGATAAGGGCACCTAGAAGCTTAGTATGAGGGACTATTTCGATAGAAGTTGAGTTTTGGCTTACTATGGAGAAGGAGGTCTTGTCTATTTTGGTATATTTGGATGGAGTAAATATCATGATTTTGGTTTTGGAAGCACTGAGGGCTAGATGATTATTTAGCATGCATGTCTCAGTGCTGTTGAAGGCAGCATGAGTTGCATGTGTGAGTTTGGGGAGAGATTCGGCAGTGCAGATAAAGGTTGAGTCATCTGCCATTTGGACTAGTTTAGCATTTGGGATGCAGAGATGAATGTTGTTAATGACGATATTAAAAAGTAGAAGACCCAGGATAGAACCTTGGGGAACGTCTGTGAGTGTCAAGGCAGGAAGAAGTACAGTTTTTCCACTTGACGGCCTGTTGTCTGTTTGACAGGTAACTGGAAAACCAGCTGATGGAAGAGGAGAAAAAAATAATATAAGAGAGCTTGGACAGAAGGCTATGGGAAATAGTGTTGACGGCCTTGGATAGGTCTACGAGAAAAGTAGATACAAGATTGTCTGAGTCACGAGTGAGGTTGATGTTGTCAAGGAAGGATAGAAGGGCTGTGGTGGTACTGTGTCCAGGTCTAAAACCGTGTTGAGTTGGGGTCAGTAGGTGGCTGTCTAGAAGGTAAGGTAAGAGTTTCAGGTAAATACATTTTTCAAGAATTTTAGAGATAGGGGAGAGAATGGCTATGGAACGGAAATTGGAGATGTCTGTGTTGCTGCCGCCTTTGTGTAAGGGAATGATAAAGGCTTTTTTTCCAGAGGAGAGGTACACAGGACTCTTGAATGGAATGACTGATTAGGATACAGATGGGGAGAGCTATGCCATCAGCAGCAAACTTGAGGAAGTTAGAAGGTAGGTTGTCAGGTGCATTAGAACATGGTTTCAACTTTTGGAGGAGTTTTTTATGGTGTTAACAGGAATGGGTTTAAGGGTGAAGGGAGGGTGGTGGGTTGGATTGGAGGCAGAAGGAGATGAGTTGTAGGAGGCTGGTATGGAGGGAGCTACTGAGTCATTAGGGAAGTATGTGGTGAGTTTGGCTATTGAGAGTATGAAGAGTTAAATTTGGTGGCTATGAATTAATCTGGAGATCTAGGGTCAGGACAAGGGTTTTCTTTTCTGCCAGGAATTAGGAGGGTAGAGATACTATTCCAGAATTTTTTAGGGTTGGATTTGTGATTGCTTGGAGTAGTAGGATTTGTGGTTGGAAGTAATTTGTTTTTTAACTCAATTCCGAAACTGTTTATATTCTGTTAGGAAGTTAGGTGTTTTGGATTTTTGGTATAGTTTCCATGATTTCTCACGGATATGCATGAGGGTTATAGTTTCTTTGGAAAGCCAGGGGGCTGTTTTAGATTTTACTCTCTTTGTTCTAGGAGGAGCAAGGCTGTTTAGTAGGTTAATGAAGGAAGTACTAAATTAAGTAACTGCGTTGTCAAGAGAAAGAGTTTTCAGAGGGTTCTAGTTCATCTGTTTTAAGCAGTCAGAGAAGATTTGAGGGTTGACATTTGTGTGGGTACGGGTTGAGAGGTCTATGTTATAAAACTGAATGTTTAGGTTGTTGAACACCTAAACGTTGACACCTAAACAGTGAAAGCTGAAAAAACTGAATGGCCACTTCCACAAATTTTTTCACAGGGAAAAAATTTGCTTGCCCGTTATCGTGAATTTGCCCTTTTCCCCCATATAGAGCAATCTCGGAGTTGGTATATTTAGTTAGGGGGTTGTGGGGGGCACATCTCCCCACATTAGGGGTGTGGGGGGTGAAGCCCCCCACTTGATTAGAGTATGAAAGCTTGTTTTCCTGTGTGCTGGCCAAGTGAATTTTTTCCCTGTGAAAAAAATTTGCGGACGTGGGCATTCGCGGTTTTCATCTTTCTCTGTTTAGGTGTTCGACAACTTAAATGTTCGATTTTATAATATAGACCACAGGTTGAGATATTTATTTATTTATTTACGTTCATTTACTGGGAAATTCTGACTGGACGCAGGTCCTTTTTCAGTGGATGCCCAGGGAGAAAAGCTCCACATCATGTACATGATAAATAGAGATACAAAGCTGCATAGTAAACATTACAGATTGTTGGCTTTAATACAATAACAAGATATTGATTATCAACAGTATATACAGTAAATGTTGCAAGTTAAGGTAGTTTCTTGTTGTTTATAATATTAGTAAAGTTGTCAGACAAGATTTTAAAGTATGTAAAGACAACTAGTTAATTCCGACTGTGGTTAGTAGTGGTGGTAGTATAGTTGGGTTAAGAGTCTAGGTGGGGGGGGGGGTAATGGTGGAGGTGTTAGTTTGGATTAGAACAAGGACAAAGCCAGTGCAAATTTAAGTGAAATTTGAGCGCAGTCTTGAAAACGCTGCTGGAAGGTAGAGTAGTTATAGAGGGTGGAAGATTGTTCCAAAGTTTAGATATGGTACACGAAAATATGGCTTCTCCTGCTGAGTTTTTGGGTTTGATAACAGTGAGTTGATTTTTATTGCTTGATCTTAGGGGCCTAGTGGATGGATAGACTTGGAGAAGGGTTTGAAGGGAAGGGATGTTAAGGTGGTGGTTAATAAGTTTATGAGCGAGGGTGAGCTGATTAAAGTGAAGGAGTTGTGGGAGTTCTAGCCAGTTTAGTTCTTTAAGGGAGATACAATGATGGCTGCGGTAGGAGGTTCCAGTGGCAAATTTGGCAATTTTGTTGTAACAAGCATCCAGCTTGTGTAGGTCTGTCTGTCTAAGGTTGGTAAGTATGGGGGGTGCATAGAGTAGGGTGGAGATTAGCTGGGAATTTGCTATGGAGATTCTAGCTGCCTTGGTTAGGAATTGGCAGCTTCGATATAATACATCGAGTTTCTTGTGAACTTTTTTATTGTGAGAGATATGTGGGTGTCAAATCTAAGTTTGTTGTCTATTTCCACACCAAGTAATTGTGTGTGTTCTGATGGAGAGATGATGGTATTGTCTTTGGCAGAGAATGTTGAAGTGGAGGGTGTTTTGGGTGACTTTGGAAGGTTGGAACAGGAGAAGTTTTGTCTTACTTGGGTTGAGTAGGAGCTGAGCTTTGGAGTTTTCTTGGCTTTTAGCCAGCTTTCTACAGAAGAGAATGATTCCTGTGTGATTTGTTGTAGTTCTGGTAGAGTGGGGGCAGAGCAGATGAGAGTAGATTAATCTGCGTACTGTATAAGAGATGTTTGTGTGGTGGGAGTATGTAGGTTGTTAGTGAAAAGTGGGAATAGCAGAGGGCCAAGGATAGACCCTTGGGGAACTCCGAGAGTAACTGGGTGAGGTGATAGGTTATCATCCCAGGTTACTGATTGCTGGTGTCTGTGCAGATAGCTGTGGAACCAGTTGCAGGCTGGTTGTGAGAAGTAGAGGTTGGGGAGAGTAGATAGTAGTAGCTCATGAGATACCATGTCAAAGGCCTTTGAGAGATCTAAAAATACGGCAGTTGAGAAGAGGCCATTGTTTTTGTGATGAAGTATAGTGTTGGTGAAGGAGAGCAGAGTGGAGATAGTGCTGTGGTATGGCCTGAAACCATGTTGGGGTTTGGAGAGGAGATTATTAGCTAAGAGGTAGTTGGAGACCTAGGTGTTGATACATTTTTCAGGTATTTTGGAGAGAGGGGAGAGGATAGCAATGGGGCAGTAATTGGAGAGGTCAGTGGAGGGGGGTGCCTTTGTGGAGAGGACTGATGTGGGATATTTTCCATATTGAAGGAACATAGCCTTCTGTTATGGAATGGTTGATTAGAATTGAAATTGGGTAGGCTAGTGTATCAGCTGCAAATTTCAAGTATTCAGAGGGGAGGTTGTCAGCTAAGAGTTTGGTGGGTTTAAGTTTTGACAATAGTCTTTATATGTTGGAGGCAGGTACAGAGGGGAAGAAGAAAAGTGGAGTGGGGGGTTTAGGGTTAGGAGTTGGGGGGGTTGTTGTAGGGAAGTGTTGCTTGTTTAGAGATGTTATAGTTTTAGTGAAGTGTTTGTTGAAGGATTCAGCAATACTGCTGGAGGAGGAGGGAATGGACGGCTGGCGGGGGTCTCAACCTTCCCTGGGTGGAGGATAGTGTTAATAGTGGACCAGAACTGCTTAGGGTTGTGGTTGCTCGAGTTTAGGGTGGATTTATAGTAGAGGGATTTGTCTAATTTTATATGCTTTTTGGCTTTATTGCACAATTCAAGGAATGATTGCCTATCTGAGTTATTTTTTGTTACTCGCCAGTGCTCCCAGACCTTCTCTCTGGATTTCATTAAGGTTCTGGTGGTCTTTTATAACCATGGGGCACGCCTGGATCTGACTTTGGCATTTCTTATAGGAGCATGGGTGTTTAGGATGGAGAGGTAGGTACTGTTGAAGAAGTGGACAGCCTCATCTAGGTTGAGTATTTTAAGAAAGTGAATGATGGCGTGGAACAACGCTGAACGCCAATGAAACAAGGAAACTAACTGCGAAAACCGCTGGTTGCAATGCTGTAAAATATAATACCCACGAACTTCAGAGCCAGTAATAGACAAAATCTTTATTCCACAAAATGACAACGTTAAGCGCTTTCACACACAAATCGTGTGCTTCATCAGAACAAGACATACAGATCTCATCATAGTTTAAATATAAAATTTGGCGCCAACTTCTGATAATACATTTAAAGCTGCAGCGCTTTTTTATACATGTTGACTCAAAAATATATGCAAAAACTGACCCTACAGCTTGCTAACTTAGTTCAGTACATATTCAACTCTAAAATATCAATTCTAAAATGTTCTTAAAAAAGTTAGAATGTGTAAAAACATAACTGATTATAAAAGAACTGTAACTAAATATATTATTGAGCTACATTCCGAAACGGATAATTGCTTATGCATATACATCCGTAAATATCAAATACATGCTAGTAGATCAATATAATTTAAAAAATATGGAATATTCAATATTAAATATAAAATATTAAATAATAAATATTAAATATTGAGCAATAACATAACATACAAACTAGGGATAGTTCATTTAAAAAACACTTAGATACATAATAACATAATGACTCTTGTATAACAACTTACTAAAATATTACAAAGGGTGTGCTCAAGCTTCAAGTATAGGTTTAACTGAAATAAATTCATTTAATCCCGGGGGTGTAGTTGCATCAGTCAGTATTTGCCAATAGCATTCCCTGAATGCCAAATGCCCTTTCATGTTACCCCCCCTGGGATTTGGCTTGACAATTTCTAAAATACTAAATCTAAACTCATGTTCCTCACCCTTATTCATTATATGTTTAGCTAAGGCATTTTTGTCGTCCTTTTTCCTAATACTGTATACATGTGCATATATCCTTTTTCTAAATTGCTGTTCGGTTTTTCCTATATAATAGGATGAACATGCCATACATTTAGCCAAATAAACAATGTATTTAGTGTTGCAATTTCCTTTCTTTGGGATTAACCTGATCTTATTGTAATTCATTAACACTATATCTGTCTCTTCTGTAATATATCGACACTGATTGCAGGAACCACATCTATTAGTGCAGCCCAAATTACTAGTCACCTTACCTATAGTGTCATTTTCCAAAAGAAATTTCAAATTCTGTCCCATCCTATATATAAATCTGGGCTTAATTCCTAATATTTCTATCATTTCATCGTTAACTAATAATGTGTGCCAATGTTTATTAATTATCTCCTTTATCTTATTACTATGTGGACCATATTCTATAACACAAGGTTGAGTATTTTAGTGGTGACCAGTTAATTTTTTGCAGGGAGGAGATGAAGGAGTTAGGGTTGAAGTTGGACTTGTTCCATATTTGCCTATGGATAATGGGCTTGAGACTGTGTGGTGCCGAATTAGGAAAGTGGGGGAGTGGTCACTAAGACTGTCAGGTAAGCAGCCTGCTAGGTAAGAGTGAGGAGCTTTGTTGACTAGGATCCAGCCAAGTAAGGTATGATTGTTAGGGTTTTTGTTGATTCGGGTAGGGGACTGGATGAGTTAAGTGAACCCATGGAGATTAAGGTGAATGGTTGGGAGACTGTTATTACAGGATAGCCAGTTGATATTAAAGTCACTGAGAATGATGGTTTCCTGGGGTAGAGCTAGAGTAGCCCAGCTCAGGAGGTTTTCTAGGGGTGTAATATTTTGCCCTGGTGGGAAATAGCATCCTATGATATTGATTGTTTTGTTTGGGTTTAGTTAGAGATTGGTATAAAGGATTTCTTCATTGTTGTGTTGAGGGGCAAATTAGTTCAGGAGTTGAATATTGAGGTGGTGTTTAAATATCAATGCTACACCACCTCCTTTTTTGGACAATCTGTCTATGCGAAGGATGTTGTATTCAGGTGGAAGTATTTCCTCACTTTTGATGTGAGGTTTGAGCCAGGTTTTAGTTAGGAAGAGAACATCTGGAGAATATATGCTTATGTTGGCATGTAGTTCTTGGATTTTATTGCATATGCTTCTGATGTTTAGGAACATTATAAGTAGGTCTGTTGTTTTCTTGTTGGCTAGGAGTTGAGTTGTGGGGGGGGTTGCTTGGACTAGGGTTTGTGGTTGGGCTGGATTTGGGAGGACCATGGTTTGGATGGATGCCTCCAGCGAGGGCTAGTTTATAGAGGGTGTTTAGGATATGTTTTATGTACATGGAAAATTGCTTATGGTATCTTAGGGATATTTTATTTTTGAGTGTGTTAGGTGTTTGGTAATGGAGTGTGTGTATTGGGAGAATGTTTTTGGTGGCAGGGTTGTGTAGTTATAGTGTAAATGTTGAGAGAGTACAGTGGAAGTTGTTGGGGCATGTGACTGACTGGAGCATTGGTAGGATGTAATGTGAGCTAGAACTAAGCCGGTTAGGATTGTTGTATTAGGTAGTAGAATAATTGTGTTGGATGTAGGGGGAGGGGGTGACTAGTTGTGTAGCCTAATTGGTGGTAATTAGGGGTGGGGTTAAGGCTAAGAATAAATGTAGAGGTACTTGGGGTGGGCAGGAATAGGGGGCAGGGAGGGGAGCGAATTGAGTGTAGCGAACGGAGCGGGCTAGAACCCCCCTGGCTAAATATTGCAGGGTAAGTGTCTAAATAGCCAAATTATTAGGAGTTATTAGACTCTAGTAGGGAAAATCAACCTATAGACCTTATTTCAGCTGTGTCCTTTCTGGGTAGAGACCTAGTTTGAAACAGACAAAAAGTGGCAATTTAAGTAGCTTTTTGCCTCTATTTTACAAGTGGGCAATTCCAGTGTATCTACTGGGCTACCTTTTTTTGCCGAGAGCTTTATCTTGGTTTACTGATAACTAAAAAGAAAAAGTTAACTGGGGAATGTATTTACAGCTGATGGGGGTGGGGGAGCAGCTGCTGTCCCTAGCCATGGGTAGAGCCATTTATTTCTGCTTTAGACCAGGTACTTTCTACAGTAGCAGGCTTAGAGGGAAATGTAGCTAGACACCTACAGTAACTTATTTTCTTTTTAAAGCCTTTGAGTCCTTGTGGCTGGTTTCTTCACTGCAGATGCAGCCAATGGCCAAGGATTCGGCAAGTGGGGGACTGAGAGAGAACCCGTTCGCAGGGACAGTGGTCACTAAATGAAACGATGGCGACAAAAAGAATTATTACGTTAAGGTCTCTAAAAGGGGAATGAGAGAGAAGTGCTGTAAAAAGTAACTGAAATAATAAATTATCACCCAGGCAGGAAGGGTATTGGGTTTAAGAGTAGCAGCATGTTATACTATTTACACAGGTACAAAGTGTTTAGTAAAAAAGGCTCAGGCAACTGCTATGCATTTGCATATGAAGCCCTTGACATAAAAAAACACCTTACTTAGTGTTATGTACCATATAATTTAGGTAGCCCATGAATTTAAAGAGACAGTTCTATCACAGATATAGCAGTAGTAAACTATCACAGCAATTGTATATAACAATACTTAAATATCACAACACAGACATTTACATATCTACAATTATAGGTTCATAGGTTTATACTAGGCTATCTGCCCTAAGGCATTTATATGCCTAGCCCAAATTTTTGTGGCTTACGCCACCCCTTATATGAAAAAATACTGTGTCCATTAGTTTGTTGTGCCTCTGTCCAGCAGTGACACAGAGATGATTCCCGGGGTAAACCTACGATCTCCCATCCACAGGTCAAGATTTCTCTTGAACAGAGCCAGCGAGGTGCTCTGCCTCACATGGACCGGGATTTTATTCCACAGCATAGGGAGTCTCTGAGTGATAAATCTATCCCTCCAGCACGTCCTATTTATATCCGTGCTAAGGTTTAAGTCGCTTGTTCTAGTGGTTTTGGTGGATTTGGATTTTTTGAGGTGGAGCATGTCCATTAATTCCGGGTTGGACATGGCCTTGTATGTCAGGCACATGTCACCTCTGAGCAGACGGTATGCGACTGAATAGAGCTGGAGTTTCTTCAATCTGGCAGCATATGACAGATTTTGGAGTCCCTTTATCCTTTTGGTGAGGAACTTTTGGGGTCTCTCCAATTGCTGCAGATGTCGGGTGAGATACATCCCGAATGGGGCATTGTACTCAATCATTGGTCTGATAAGTGAAGAGTACAGGGGAACAATGACCTCACTAGATCTGGATGTGAATCCCTTCATGATCAGGTGGGCAATGTAGAAGGTCTTTCTAACCACTTTAGCAACGTGAGTGTCAAAAGAAAGGTCACTGTCAACCTGGGTCCCCAGGTCCCTGATAACCTCTTCTGTGCTTAGTGGATTGCCACCTATATGGTAGCTTGGGGTTACCTTGTTTTTCCCGAAGGGTATGACTATAAAATTGGTATAATATTTCTCATGGTACAGCAGTTAAAACAACTAAGGATCACTCTGACTTGGCAGCAAAACAGGACTTTTAGCCGTAATATGGTGTCCTGTATTTAACTTATGCTTTCCTTCAAACTGAATCACAGAGCACTCAGTCACACTGCTTAGCATCTATTTTAACTAAAACATATGTACTAAACAAAAGTGATGAGGAGTAGCAACCCAGTTTGATACTATATCATCTGTAGGTGCTAGCAGCACTAAGCAAACTAAGCACCAAGTCAGACTGGAAAATGATGCATTGTAACACTTTGTCTACAACTTTTATAAATAGGAGACCAGTTCTGCAATAGTAACAATGCTGACAGTAGCAAATAAACAGAACAAATGAGTTTGTAGAGACCTTAACTGCAATATAACAAAATAAAGCTCAAAATTCTTACAAGGAGATACACCACGAGCTGAAGGGAATTGGCAGCTGCTGTGAGTAAGCCAAGATGGCACCAGGGGTTTAAAAAAACTTTGCTGGGACAATATTGGAGGAGGGGGAGTGGGAGATATAGTTGTGTTGTAGGTG
>NC_056737.1:1075155759-1075173259 GCF_019279795.1 Protopterus annectens
CACATATTAGTCACCGGTTTAACCACTACACCATCTGTGATACATTCCGCATGGATGGCAGTTAGGATATATGACTTCACTATAGGTATTCAATAGTACTGGCAACAAATGTGACAGTTGGTTGGTGTACATATTTGTACAGACCTCTCAAACACTCAGGGTCTAATTTCAGCAGGGACAAGGCAAGGACAAATCAGGGAAATCATGGACACTTTTACAATATTAGTACTATTAAATTGAAATGTGTTGACAGATTCAGAGCATATGTATTAATACTTATTTTCTGAAGTTAAAAGCATCTATTACTCTTAATTATTGTCATTATTCATTCAAGTGTCATTCAGCACCTTTCCTCCGAAGGTCACTGGTTTTAGGAGTGATTAAGAGGCTGGACAGTTATTGTGCGAATGCTCTGACCATTGGTAGGGTTGCCACATTTTCATATGTCCAGGATGGGATATATTCGGGATACACCAGATTTTTTAGGCCAACACATACCCACGGTCAGTACAGGGTTTAGAACTTTAATTATTTTCCTAGAGATGAGAGCTTATTCCTGTAGCAGTTTAGTTGCTTATTCTGTTTCTTGTAAGATTTACATATTTTACATACAGAAATAACTGTTTTAGGCAACTGTTACATGAAATATGGTACATAGTTATTTCCTACAATCACAGGACATTTGCCATTGTATCATTCTTGGTCAGGACACACCTACCCAAACAGGGACTTTCCCTCACAAAGTGGGACAGGAGGTACCCTGCTTACATCAGCGCCTTAATCACCATATATCCAACTGCCATTATGTGAATGTGTGAAGTATATTTTCTCGATAATTCATGTGGGGAGCCGTGCATCACGGGCAGGTGTTTGATCCCGGGTAGTAGGTTCTGCATGACCGGCTGGAGGCTGAGCAGTCTCGTGAACTACTACTGCAGATACAACTTGTGTCCAGATGTCTACAGGACTGGACATCGTGTCATGATACCAAGTCTGATGTTTACATAGGATACTTATCCCATGAGGGATATCCAAAAATTGAACAAGCCAATAATCTTCGATTTTTTTGGATTTACGAAAATGTGATAGGGTTTTACATGCAAGGGATACATAGTTTGCAATCCTGACACTGCCTAGGGTGACACTGCCTACTGGATATGAGTAGTGGTCACTATGTGCAGATATGGCTGCGCCAAGCTAGCAGCCCGAGTATGGCTGGATTTGATGGACATTCAGGAATGGGAGGGGTCGTGTGCTGTAGAGGGGATGATGGGTATTCAATTATGCATCCAGGTGTGTTGTAGTTGGATGGCTCAGTTCCATCCAGACCATTATGTGGTTATGTGCCGGTGACGTTTCTGTACATGTGTATTGCACATTTTAATATTCATATGTTTGTGTGATTGTGCTCTACAGTATGGCCTGTCAGGTTGTATTGCGGATGTGTATGTTTGTTCTTTGTGTTTCTTTCTGATTCACCCACTGCTCTCACATACACCTCCAGTTCACCTCTTGTGCATCCAGCACAGTCTCCCCTTTGCGGATTATTACATTACCTGTCCCCCCCACACCTATATTCCACACACTCCATCCATCCCTTTTCTGGTTGATGGCCCATGGCATGGTCAAGGGAACACATTGCATACACTACATATCTCTGGTACCTGTATGGTTGTGAGGACTACCCTAGCATTTTTCACCTTTGACATGCTGTACATCACGCACATAGGTACACGCAAATACTTATCTTTCATGACATGGTAGGTAGACCCGTGTAATGCCCGTTCATCTTTGACCCATCCTGACAAGGACGGCTTGGACCGCAAATGGGCAGATTTTGGCTGAATGCTCTGACCATTGGTAGGGTTGCCACCTTTTCATATGGCCAGGATGGGATATATTCCGGACACACATCAGATTTTACAGGCCAACACATACCCACGGTCAGTACAACGGATAGTACTTTTGTTTTATGCCTAAATGTAAGATTATTGTTGTAGTTTAGATGCTTCTTCTGTTTCGTTTACTTGCTTATTCCATTTCTTGTAACATGTAGGTATGTTACATATGGAAATAACTATTGTATGTGACTATTACATGAGATGTGGGACATAATTATGTCATACGATCGCAGGATATTTTACATTTATAATGGTTTTGGTATGGACACGACTGCCCAGATGGGTACTGTCCCTCACAATGTGGGACAGGTGGTAACCCTGACCATTGGCCTAGACTTAGCTATTGGCAGCGCACTAACACGATGCGTTTTGCTTCCACTTGGTATAACTATCAACACTGCATTAGAATACGGGCATGGGGTTTTAAATGTCATTTGTTCGAGGGATGGGGACTCAATATTCAGCTATGTGTATTTGTGTTTGCTTCTTATTTTTGTGTTCACAAGAACTGTCTTGCATGCTTTGCATACGTTTCAGTATCCACGGACACTGACAGGTGTGATTACTATTGCAGGCAGGCTGTAATATTTAGCATTTTAGGTTGCACGTAAACAGCCATGTCCATGCCTCCATGCGGCGCTTCAGCATGCCCCATGCACTCGCACACGTTTCCTATGCATGTGGATGTGGCAGCAGCGCGCCTTCATTAATATGCATATGGCACTACTTCGCCATCTGCACGCCGCACGGTCGGCGCAAGCCTAATGCCAGCCTTGTGCCGAGCTTCATGAATCCCGGGGAGAGTCAATTAACTATAAAATAAATAAGTATAATGCAGAAAAAAAGAGTTAAATTATCTTTCATATGCAATCTACTTGCTTGTAGTCAGGTTTCTGTTGATGTTGTAACTATGTTATTGCTTCTTGCTTTATTGTTAAAGGTTTATATAAAACTAAAATTGTGCTTGTATACAAAAAGGAAAAAACAAGCATGCTTTAAGAACATGTTACTTTCCTTGTAAATAAGGATTGAAGAAAGGAAGATGGAAATGTTCTTTATTGTCCTTTATTTTTTTTTATTTTTTCTCACTTATCTTGCTACCATTTGAATCTATATGCCTCTTCAAGAATATATTACTCCAATCCATTTGCTCTGTTTGTTCAAGAATTTTATTTGTTTGTAGAAATAACAAAGCCGTGTCAGAATCTTTGAAGAGTTTAACCCCATTTGTAAGGAAAATCATTCTGTCTGTCCGAGAACAATAAATGTACTTTTATTTACTTCTTTTTAATTTCTCTAATAAGTAGATGGAATTGTTTTCTTTTTGCTATCTCTGCTGTTGAGTAGTCATTGTCAAAATGCACAATATTTCCATCATGTTTAAGTGGTAACTTAGCCCATGCAGTTTTTAAGTACCAATTCTTTATCTTGAGATGAAATAAATTTCAGCACTATAGATCTCTGAGGAGAACTAAGTTTTGCAGCAGGTTTACGTAGGGACCGGTGTGCTCTCTCTATCCCAAAAGAGAGAGCTTCAAGGAGATATAAAGTCTTAGGAAGTCAGGCAGTTAAAAAAGAAATCATATTGTTACCTTCAGTGCCTTCAGGAAACCCAAATGTACGAATATTATTCCTTTGAGATCCATTTTTAAGGTCATCTGCTTTATCTGACAAGATTTTATTTTGCTGCAGTAAAAATCCAATGTTGTTTTCTCCTTCATTTAGCCTTCCCTCCATAATATTAAGGGACTCCGATGCCAGAGATCTGATTTTTCTGTGTCCTGAAGAGCCTCATTAATTTGCTTCAGTTGTTTGGAACAATCTTTCTTAAAATCATCAATTTTATTGGCCAGTCTGTCCATTCTTAATGATAATTCTTGAATATGAGACAGAAGTGACTGAAGCTCTTTCTTACATGAAGAATCCTGAAGTGTGCTGCCTTAGTGTAGCTCATGTTGCTGTCGGTTACAGTGAAAGGAATTACTTTCACACAGTTTTTGACAGGAAAGCTATTAGATTTTTGATTTTTTTCTTGATATAATCTTTTATAACACAACGGTTTAGGATTATTCAAACAAACATTTCCTGTCAAAAATACATCTTTTGTAGCAGAGTAGTGAAAAAGTGCTGCTAACTTTGTCTCATGCTGACCACATCTCCAGAATTTTTAATGTCTTGAGGATTCTACACTGTCATTTTTTCCAGACCTGGCACCAGTACACCTACTTGGAGTGGGCACTGTTTTATCCTGGGACTTGTGCATCCAGCTGTCTTTTTTATAGTTTAACCTACTTCTGTCCATAATATATGCTATATGAAAAACAGTCTGTATATCAGTGTTGTCTTGGTGAGATTTATAAAAACAAGGCTCACCTCATGAAGCTACTCGCCAAGACTTGAATTCAGTTCCAGCAATATTTATTTATTTGTTTACATTTGTTTAATGGGAAAGTCCTACTGTACTTTGCTTGCTGATTTTATCATCTCTCCATTTGGACCCCTTGAGGTTCTTATGGGCTGTCCCATACTGTATAGAATGTATGTTGTCAGTTGTGATTCAGTCAAATGAATTTTAAGTAAAATGCATTTTCAGTCATTTGTGCTCACTGATTTCTCTTTCAGTTGAATTAGCATATGATCCAGTGACATAGACCTGTGTGTGTGTGTGTGTGTGTGTGTGTGTGTGTGTGTATATATGTATATATATATATATATATATATATATATATATATATGTATATATATATATATATATATATATATATATATATATATATATATATATATATATATAGATATGGAGAGAGAGAGAGAGAGAGAGAGATCTATGCATAAGTGTTTGTGTGTATGCATAAATATATATATATATATGTGTGTGTGTGTGTGTGTGTGTGTGTGTGTGTGTGTGTGTGTGTGTTACTAATAGTCAACCCATGGAAGCATCAATGAGTTTAAGGGTGATGCACTTAAACTGACAAAAAAATGAACATGCTTTTACGTATGCTATGAGGCTAATCCTTGTCAATGTAAAAAAAATTGTGTTTTTGGACTGATGTCAAGCCTTCCTGCACCTCACACACCCCTGCTAATTATATAATATTTTCTCTGCAATTGCTTAATCCCCAGGGAAAGGGCATATCCCCTACCCTGGTGGCTGTTGTTCCATACAGCCGTCGACCATCTGCATATATGAATCAAAGTGGGTCCATAATACATAGGTCGACCACAGTAAAATACATTTTATGCCAGGACACCTATATATACTTATATATATATATATATATATATATATATATATATATATATATATATATATATATATATATATATATATATATATATATCTATCTATATATATGTGTGTGTGTGTGTGTGTGTATATATATATATATATATATATATATATATATATATATATATGTATGTGTGTGTGTGTGTGTGTGTGTATACATATATATATATATATATATATGTGTGTGTGCATGTGCGTGGGTGTATACATATAGCTATATATATATATATATATATATATATATATATATATATATATCTATATATATGGTTCCCTTTATAATCTCGAAATACTGAAATCTCGAGTTTTAGTATCTCAAAACCATAAAGGCGAATCCACAAAACACCGACAGCCCAAAACTGCAAAACAAAAAAACACACAAAAACATAACACCACACATCCATAAACCTGCACTACAAATAAGCAGGAGGGCAAGCCCCCCTGCACCCCTCATGTGTGGGGCTGCGCACCCCACACCCCCTCTACTTATATATTCTAACTCCGAGATTGCACAAACAGAAAAAGAAAGTAAACTCACACCCAGACATTCTGCAGTTCCTTACACACACACACACACACACACACACACACACACACACACAGAAACACTAACACATCCAACACTTGCACACTCATACTTTCACCTGCCTAACCTAACCCACACATACAACTTACAAACACACTTACATACACTCAAACTCCCACCCAAAACCCTTACAAAACACTCACTTACCTTACATTCCACCTAAATACACACACGACACCATCCACACAAAACACCGCATGTAAAGTAGCGTAAAGCCATAACCGTGAATTTGAGATATTCGAATTTGCGATTATGCACTTTTGCTATTTTAAAAATACACCTTTATGGTCTTGAGATACTGAAATTCGAGATTTCAGTATTTTGAGTTTATAAAGGGGAACTATAAAGTCCACTGGGCTGAAATGAGCCCATTTTCAGTGGAGGCCCGGGGAGAAAAGCTCTGAAAAAATAAAACAATGTACATAATTCAGAGATTATTTAGAGAGTTAATAAGAGCATTTAACAATATACAAGAGTGATAACAGCATTTAACAATATACAATAGAATAATGGAGCCATAAGTGACACTAACATAGGCAATGTATTGCAACATTTTGTGGAAGACTCGGGTCTTGGCAGGTATTCAGTAGATCAGACAGATAATGATAATCTGCACTTACCCCGTGTGAGGCAGGGTGAGGCACACTGTGCTGTGATTAAGGGTGAGTACTACCATATGAGGCAGGATGAGGCACACTGTGCTGTGATTAGGGGTGACTGCACAAAAGGGGGAGTGAAGAAGAGTGTGGGTATCTGAGAGATGAGTCAGGTTAGTAATCAGGTGACTGAGAAATTGAGGATGGTGCAAGGGCATAGCCAATGAGAGGAAAGATGTTGGTAGAGTGATTTTTTGAATGACGGGGTAATATTTATAGTCTGTAGAGAAGGTGGAGGGGCATTCCAGATTTTAGCTGCAGTGAAAGAGTAAAGGTATTGGCCTACAGGGAGCTTAGGTCTATTAACTTGGATAAGTAATTGATTTTCAGATCTTAGTGAACGGTTTGGTTGATAAAGAGTCATATATATGTCTGGGTGTATACATATCAGTGAATATTTATTTCACGGAAATTCAAATGGTTGAACCTATTTTATTGAAAACTCATTTAATAGAAAATCTTCTTGACAAGAAATCTATCCAAAAAACATGTTTTTGCAGGGGGGCAAGCCTCCCTGAACCCCTCACTCCCCCTCACTTATATACCCTCACTCCATGATTGCATAGCTGTGGAGAAGAGAAAAAAAAACACCACACATATTGAATCAGTGAGAGTGAACAAGGTATATTTTATTCATGTGCTCCAGATTTATTGTTACTTCAAGCAGTGCTGCTGTTCACGGTGGTTGTAACAAGATGCATGGTCATGCACATGCATGTACACACACACACACACACACACACACACACACACACACACACACACACACACACACACACACATGTGGCTTTTGTTAAAGCTTAAACTTAATCACAGTTTCTGATTTTGGTGCTGGATTTCAACTTTGAAATGATATAGCAATGGCAAAACATCAAATAAAATCCAATAGGAATTTGCACATGTTGTCTATTTCTGTAAACAAACAACCATGCTTTATAACTTCTGGAAAATTCTAATGTAAGGAGAGGATGGATGATTATACTGGTGTGCTGATGTAAATCTCTTGGCAGCATGTAAAGCATTCTTTAGCAGCCTGACTTCATTCCAGTGCTTTTTTCATTCATTTTAATTACTGGCGGTCAGATCAGGATGTTTAGAATGAGTTACTGACGCAGTTCAGTGTTTCCTTCTTTCATCATACCAGAAGCTCTTTTGGCTTCTCCATTGGAATGTTGCTAACACTCAGGTCATCCTTAAGTCAGTCACAAAGCCAGATCAAAATATAGGCTAGTAGATGACGCATAGGAAGTTGGCATAGCAGTATAAAAAGAACTTTTGATTTGTAAGATTTAGTTTCTGCTCTTGTAACTGACCTTTCTTCCTCACAGTGTTGTAATTATATTGCATTACATTTGCATGACATCAGAAGAAGACCATAACCCTGTATATCCTTTAAATGCAGTCAGTTGTCTACTTTCTCGCCATCCCTGTCTTCTTCTTCACAGTTTCTTCATTGTATCTTGCCCTCTTGAATATCTTCATGGATTCTCTCTTCAATACCCTTTCTAGTAGTCTATTCTCTGGTTCTACAACCCTCTGCATGAAGAGGTATTTGTATAAATCTATAGAGTTGTTGATCTCAGCAATCTGCTGTCTGTATTTCTTATTCTCCATCTGTTCTTCATCTTCCTGACACATTATTATTATTCACTGAAGAAGGTTTGATACCGAAACCAGTCTGAAAGAAGGGAAGGAATAAACATTGTTTGCCTCTGAGTGCTGGCTTTTTCATTTTGTTTATCAGTTTGGGCATACGATGCGCCAGTCGTACTTGCTAGCTCTTTTGGAGGTGTGTCGACATTATTATATAGCCTCATCATGTCTCCTTGTTTTACTTCTGCAATACTTGGCCATAGCCTTTTCCCTTCAGTCCTTAGGTCACACATATAATCATATGTGAGTTATGTAGTGATTACACGGTTGCTGGGACTTTGAGACTCACCATTACTGGAATGAATGGGTCATATGTCTTTCCTTTATCTTGACTATGCATATGCTTTTCAGTCAGCATTCATCATATGTTATCAGAATTTAATTTATCTTTGGCACTTTTTGCTGCATTTTTCTATTGCTCTGATTTTTGCTCTTTTGAAGGTATTTTCTGCAGCTTGTAAATTAATTTTGTGGATGCCTCTATTGTGACACACCCACATGAAGTAACAGGGCCATACCTCTCAACTGCCCAGATTTTTGCCTCATATTTTTTGGAAAAGCCGAAAGACACAGCAACAACAACAACAACATTTTTTGGTCTGTTCTTCATAAAATTTGTATTTTTCTAGTGAATCACTGAGTATTGAGGTCACTAAATAATAACATACATTTGAGTTTCAGACAAATGCATACCAAAACAAATTGTTATTCAAGCAACTTTCTAAGTTTGTAAGAGCAATAATTTAAAATCTTCCTGTTTTTCAGCCTTTGTCCCCCCATTATTTTAGGCTTTGTCCAGAGTTCTTGTGCTAAGAAGTAGAGAGGTATGACTGTGCTTATTAAATTTTCTCATTTTCATTGAAAAAAGTCTTGCGCTAGTCCAATTTTGATATATTTTCCTTTTCCACTTTCCAGATCTTTCAGTTGTATTTCTTTGTTTTAGATCAAAATATCTATATTTGAGACACTGTGAAGCTTCATCGAATCTTGCCAAGAGCTCAGGAAACTCTGGATTCAAAGATATGAGTTGTATCTCACTGTAAGCGGGTTTACTAAAAAGTTAGAAAAAATGCCAAGTGCAATGTTCCATCACGTTAGTGCTGTTTAGGTTAGGTGTTTAACACTTTTGACATTCTGTTGTTCATTCAGAGTTTGTATACATACCATGGCATTTAGTAGTTTAAGTACTATAATGCATTATCCCCTCCCTCTTCATTCCGGATTGATTTATGCTCTATTTTTAATTAAAAAACACTTCACTTTGTAAACTTTTTTTAATTAAGGATCTGTATTTATTAATGAACTTAATTCATTTGTAATATCAATATAGTGATAGCCTTTGGATTTGTCCAGAGACTTTAAGGAACATACCTACTGCACATGTGCAGTGGTGCACGATGCATTTCCATAGTATGCCTCCTCTGATGCCACCAGAGTGATAAGATTCATCAGTGGTTAAGTAAAGCTCTGGTGAAATTAGCCATGGAAAAATATATATTCTACAAAAGACTATAGTAAAACACATATCATATATTTGCAATGGTAGGAAAATACATCATGATATAATACATACTATTTGCCATGCTGCAAAAGGTAAGTAAAACAGTATGAAAAAAACACTTTATAGAAGAAGACAGAGAAAAAAAATCTCTGTTTTGAAAGACAAGTTTCAGACTTATTGTAAACCAAAGAACAATCCCCTGTATATCGGACACTGACTTTTCACTAAAAATAAAGTGGTTCAGGAGTAAATAAATACTTGCATAACTGAAATGAAACACAGGGTGCAAAACTATGAGTTTGGTGACCGTTATGACTGACTGATAAGAGGTGGGGTTTTATGTGGAATCAGAAGGATGAAGTCTGGGGCAGACTCTATTAAAAAAATCTGTAGAGCAAGTGAGCTTTCAAACACAAAGTTTAAAAATATTACTGAGGAACTGGAAGTGTGTAAAATAAAGGCCGAGTGAAAATCAGAATAAAGCAAAGCTCATTACTTGTAAAATAAATAAAACTACAATAATAATAGTGACAACTGAATTTTATTCAAATGCTGCCTGGTAATAGTTGAGTAGGCAGAAACCTCACCCAGTGTAATAAATGTGGCTACATGCATGTAGAACCACATTGCAGTGCTATTAAGTAAGTTAGTAGGCAATGGAATGACAGTCCTAATGTGTTGCATCAACATTTACATGTATTAGGAGCAAAGGAACAGAGTAAGGCAGAGATGTTTGTGGGCATTGTTGAAGTGAATACTACTGTCAGTGAAGTATAAAGTGCCCCACATAAAAATACATTGCTGTCTGTGAAAAAGATTCTGGAAAGTTGTGATCATAAACCATATCCTGTCAGTCAGCTTGATTAAGGATTTATTCCTCCAACCTTTGGGAGGGGGGTACTATTAGTTACTCATAAAGGGTGTCAAAAAGCATCTACTTAAAGCTCTATATGGCTAGTTTTCTTGTCATCCCTATGAGTGCTTGCCAAATATTGTTCCAATGTTCCCATGTTCCAAAAAACAATACCTGCTTCTTTCTATATAACTGTAATTCTGCATGGAATAATAAATGATTTAAGTAGAATTTTCCAAGAGAATAATCTCCAAAATAAAGATAATGTCTTTTTTAGGATATTAAAATATTTTGTATCTATTGTTAAGTTTGAGAAGCTCATTTGGAAATCATAATCCCAGTAGTTATCTTTCATATGGAATACATAGTTCTTAATTATTTTATATATCTTGCATACATATGATCTCCTTTTCTTGCTATTTGATTTGAGATTGCTTAGAAAATCAAGAAGAGGTGGATATTCTTTTTAATTACATCTGATATTAAATCAGCCTTAGAGATTAAACAGTTGTATGTTGGTTTGTACTACAACATAGATGGCTAGTATTTGATTATAATTTTTTTTACAGTAGAATATTTTATGTGACGGTTGATAAGCCCACTTTTGCAAACTGCCATCTCAAGGTATCCACAGTCTTTACTACTGTATACATTTTGTAGTTGTAACACAATTCAAATTTGCTGTTGTTTCATGTTAATTGCTAAATAAATATGTAAATATAAGTGAGACCTTCTATTCCATCCTAACATACATTAGGGCTTCTATAACATCACTCTCCTTCTTTAAGACACATTGTAAATACATTCTCTGCACGAGTACTGTAACCTCAACATTGATATTTCTTTGTCATTCCCTTTAATACAACTTCAGATGCATATTCATTGTATATTCAGTATAGTGTGTAAAATAGATCCCTTATATTTGCAGAAAGAATGCACACTACAGTGCTATGAATCATCAGTTTAGGTAACCCAAAGCTACAGCTGAAATGGGTCCACTTGGATCATTCTTCTGTTCTAATCAAATGTTAATAAAATAATTAAAATAATCTTCTTCTTCTTCTTTCGGCTTTCGGCTAGGGGTCACCACAGTGGATCACCTGTCCGCTCATGATTGGCAGTGGAGGTTTACAGTGTCGAGTTGCCAGCCCGACGCCCAACCTTCCACAGAAGGCACATGCACACACACACTCATGCCTAGGGCCAATTTAGAGTGTCCAATCCACCTACAGCATGTCTTTGGGATGTGGGAGGAAACCAGAGCACCCAGAGGAAACCCATGTGACCACAGGGAGGACATGCAGACTCCGCACAGAAGGCACTCCAGCCGAGGATCGAACCGGAGAACCTCTTGCTGTGAGGTGGCAACGCTAACTGCTGCACCACCATGGCCATCTAAAATAATTAAAATAATATAATATGTAAAATAAAGATCCAGAGATGTAGGTGTGACATGGATACTAGAGTTAAATGAGCCTTAATCAGTGGACAGAGCAAATAGTCAAATTTTCATTTCTTCCTTGTCTTTTAAAACTTGACACATATTGAAATTACATTTTTATCTCAGCAAGTCTCCTTAAATTCATCCAAATTTCATGCGGTTACTACTTCTTACTGGGATGTAGTTGTGTCATTCTGATGTAGAGCAGTTCAATGCCTACTGCTCTCGCAGAGGACTACGTAACCAAATCCAGTGGAGGTGCTATTTATTCCCTTGACCATTCAATAATTACTCTTATTTAGCAGGATATAGAAACTGTGCTTAAAATAATTTTGGAGGCGAAACATTCTCTAGTAAAAAAAGGAGACAAATAAATCTAGACCCTTAACTTTGAATGTCTGCCTCTTAAAAGTGAAATTTCTATAAATGGGAGTCTTACTTCTATAAAAATAGTGCAAATATCATAAAATAACAGCATGTCTCAAAGCTCACTTTAATACCATGAAATCATGCCATCTCATATGGGGGGCTGTGCATCCATCCATTCATCCAGTCTAGGAATAATGCATAACTTGGTGTGGGTAATATTGTTTTTTTCATGGCTGGCATAGCTTGATCACAAGGGCAAAAGCCAGCCATGGATAAACCAACATTACCCACACTCAGGAGTGGATTATTGCTGCTATACAATGCCATTATTCAAGAAAATGAGTTGCTTGCCTTGTTTCAATACAGGCTGCATATCTGTGGACTTCTTGAATTACCTGTTTTCAACATCTTCCTCATCTAAGAATGGCTTCCTAATGTACTCTGTGTGGCACATGTATGTGCACAGCTGAGAATGGCTTCCTAATGCACTCTGATTGTGTGGCACATGTATGTGCACAGCTGAGAATGGCTTCCTAATGCACTCCAATTATGTGGCACATGTATGTGCATGGCTGAGACTGGCTTCCTAATGCACTCTGATTGTGTGGCACATGTATGTGCAAAGTTGAGAATGGCTTCCTAATGCACTCTGATTGTGTGGCACATGTATATGCTAATACTTGCACAGTGTATTGACGTAAATGCAGTTTATCCTTAGGTCACACATATAATCATATGTGAGTTATGTAGTGATTACACTGTAGCTGGGATTTTAAGGGGACTCACCATTACTGGAATTAATGGGTCATATGTCTTTCCTTCATCTTGACTATGCATATGTTTTTCAGTCAGCATTGATCATATGTCCAACAGCTCTGGGTTTGACATAGCTTTGTATGTTAGGCAGAGATCGTCTCTGAGTAGGCGATATGTGACGGAGTAAAGCTGGAGTTTTTTGAGACGGTCTGCGTAGGGCATCTGTTTGAGGCCAGTAATCCTCTTTGTGAGGTATTTCTGCAGCCGTTCCAGTTGTTATAGATGTCTTGTGAGGTACATACCAAAAGGAGCACTGTACTCTATAATGGGTCTGAGTGACAAATAGAGGGGAACAATGACCTCTTTTTTCCTGGATGAGAAACCTTTTGTGATGAGGTGTGCCATGTAGAAGGATTTCCTGACTACTGTGGCGATGTGATTATCAAAGGAGAGACTACTGTCCACCTGTGTCCCAAGGTCTCTTATCACACTTTCAGTGTTAAGTAGACTACCACCTGTGTGGTAGCTCATGGGTAGAGTTTTTACCAGAGGGGATGACAATGCACTTTTTAGCATTGAGCTTGAGGCCATGGCTTTGACACCAGGCATCTGTCTCAGTGAGGCCCTTTTCTAGGATGTCCACATTGTTAGGAGTTTCAATTATGGCTCCTAGTTTGCAGTCATCTGCAAACTTCATTAGCCAAAGACCTTCTGTGTTAGCCTGTACTTCAGAAAAGTAGATACCAAACAGGAGAGGACCCAGGACTGAACCCTGTGGTACTCCACTTATCACTGGTCTGAAGTCGAATTTGGAGTCTGCTAGTTTCACAGTGTGGGTTCTGTCAGTGAGCCAGTTGGCAACCCATCTTGTGACATAGGGATTTATACCTAATTTAGTGAGTTTATCTATAATTCCAGAGTGGGGGATGGTGTCAAAAGCCTTAGCAAGATCTAGATAGACTGTGTGAACCACCTTACCCTTGTCTACGGCTTTGGTGACTGCTTCAAAGAAGTCTGTCAGGTTTAGGAGACATGATCTGCCTTTTACAAACCCAAACTGGGTGAGGTCCAGAGAGTGGAGATTACCAATGTCTTTGTTTATAAGTTCCATGATGATACGTTCCATGGCCTTGCAGACCAGGCTCGTTAGGCTAATGGGGCAGTAGTTCTTGCAATCCATGGTGGCTCCCCCTTTGTGGAGTGGGATAACCGTTGCTGTGCGCCATTCAGTGGGCACAAAGCCTGAGGTGAGGCTATGATTGAACATGGTGCTTAGTTTATTTATGGCAGGGGACCACCAGATTGGCTTCCTTTTTTTGGAAGATAGCATCTTGGTTCTGTTAGGGATAGCATGATCCATGCACTCGTGTAAGTGTTTATAAAGTGCATTTGTGTAGGATTCAGCAGTCGTACCTCTATTGTCCATCTGCATGGGTGTCGTGAAGTTTGCCACTTCTGTCTTAAGAAGCGTGAAGTTGGCTTTGGAGAAATTTTTTACGGTGGTTTTCCTAATGGGGGGGGTGGGGGCAGGATGTGGATGTCTAGGGTAATTTGGGCTTGATTATTGCTGTAGATAAAGCTGGATTTATGATGGGCACAGTGATTGCTTTGCCAATCAATGTGCCTATTTTAGAATGGAAATGTTTTTTTTTTTTTTTTGAATAATTTCAGATAACTTACTTTATCTTTTACAGAGCCACAGAGAGGCTATGTCAACAGCTAATGGGACACATTTGGCATAATGGTTAAGGTCTTAGCCTCCTTAGCACATGGTATAGGGTTTGTGCATGACCTCTGGCCAATACCTGCATGGAGTTTGCATGTTCCCTCCATGTCTGTATGGGGTTCCTCCTATCTCCCAAAAACATGCTGTGTGTTACCACCTCAAACTTGAGATGTATGCTGGCAGAGTGTACCTAAGCCTGAATGCTGTCTGAAATTTATGAAGATTTTTTCATGCATCTGCAAAGTCATTTGCATTCGTCTGGCAGTTAGTACAGAGGACTAAAGCTCTGATCTGTTAATGAGCTGCTTCCTGTGCCCAGGGTACAGGGTTTGAGTCTTACTACCTTCATTTGCCTACTATGTGACCATGAGCAAGTTGCTTAAATAGTTGTTGCTTCTGGGCAGTGGGGCTCCTGGATTGCATGCCTGATAATTAGCTACAAGCTATAATTACTTTACCTTTCATAGTGGGTGCAAAGCATTGAAACTCTTCCAAGACAAGGTGCCAGTCTATCACAAACACACACTCTCACATACATACACACAGTGCAATTTTGTACAGGCAATTTGGAGAATGCCAGTTTGTCTACTGCATGTCTTTGGGGGGTAGGAAAACGCTGGTGCAGCCAGAAAAAAAAATGCCTGTACATAAGGGAGGCATGCAGGTTCCGTGCAGAAGGCACCAGAGAACTGAATAGGAGATCCTCTTACTATAATGTGGCAATGCTATTCTCTGTGCCACTGTAATGCCAACCCCACACCTCTGTCTGTTATGTATACTAACTCTGTGATATCTGTACCTTGGTGTAAGGGGAATACTGTGAAACACCACAACCATGAGATTAGTATGTGTGTGCTCGCACATGTCGGTGTGTGTGCATTTGTGTGAATGTGCGAGAGAGTGTGTGTGTGTGCATGCACGTGTGTCGAGTATGTGTGTGTGCATCTGTGCACGTGTTTGCATGTGTGTCTGTGTGTGCACACTTACGCGCATGCATGTGTGTATTTGTGTGTATGCATGTGTTTTCTTACAGTACTTAGGAATATGGTTGACAGGCCAATTGACACAAGTAAATTACTTCATCAAGTAGACAAGTGTGAGGAACACTACACGTATTCATTACAAACAGTGGTAATGTAATCTATGTAGCTCTGGTTTCCATGACCTGAAATGTGCCTGTATGTTGTGACTAACTTTCTAGCTGCTTGAGGATGCACCCATTTATGTAGTAAAAGTATTTATTTTCCAAGATAATTACTTCCCTTTGCCTAACTGTGCTTGAATGGTGCAATAGAAAATACTTTTAGGATGATGTCCACACTGAAAAAATCATTTGAGGAAAGAAGAATTACATTTAGACCTGGGGTAATAATGTAGGTGCAAGTAAAATCAGAGAAAACAGGCCCCTAGTTGAGTTCCACTCTGATAAGCTAAAGTGCATTGAAATTGAATTAGTGCAAGAAACAAAATAAATAAAAGAAACAGTTTATCTTTTCATACTAGTAACAGTTTGATTTATTTGTCATTTCAAAGTCATTTATCAGTTTTTCAGATCTTGCCACATATATTAGGATGTGATTATACTATTTATCCCAGGGGTGTCAGCATAGGGAAGAGACTGGTGTGTTAATTAAAAACTGGATCTCACCTGTACATTTTAATTCAGATTTTTTTATATACAACTAGTCACTGCCAGTGATGCAACCTAGCTCTTCAAATAACTTTTGCCCACAAATTTAATCTAACCTGACTCCACCTTGTTATTTTCATGACCTTTCCTCAGCGGTAATTAAAGATTCATGCATAATAGCTGCTGACTTCAGTTATTGTAATGCTGAGTGGTGCTTCAGCCTAGCAAACATGATATTGTGTGGAGAACTACAGTAACCCAGTTAGTTTAGTTGGTAACAGATTTAAATGCTGAGTGCGACTCTCAGAATAGTGAGAGTGAATGTATGAAAATGGGGACTTGCATATGCTAAGTCTGGTATAGCTTGTATGTCAGACAAGTCCACATTTTCTGAGGAATGGTGATCATGGAGTTAGTACATATAAGCAACAGGGATTTGGGTGGTCTGCACATCCACACTGGAGAGTGTAGGAGGGCTTGCCTCCTGCAAAAATAACATTAAAGGAGAACAATGTTTTTTGTTTAAGTAGCAGGACTTGCGGTTATAGGTCTCAGAATTTCAGTAGGAAACCCAGATACTTCAGAAGGGAGCAAAAATATATCAGCTCTAGTATTTAACAGTAATCTGAGGAATGTTATATTTCTACTGTATCTCACTCATTAGCAAATTCTGACCCTATCGTTGTTCTCTTCACAGTTCTTGTGTCAGATGTCATTGTTTTTACATTATATGTTCCATTACCTTTATTTTAGCGTCTATATGACACTGAAATCCAATATAATCAACGGGATGGATATGAACTATTCAGACAAGATGACAAAGGGCAAAATTAATGAAATAATATTCTTTTTAAAGTCATCATCTTATATATGCCTGCTTCTGAAAAATTATCATATAAAATCTCAGCTGGGTATGCCAAGAAATAGAATGAAAAGACAAGGAAAATCCACAGTTTAAGACTAAGGCAGTGTGTACTTAAGAGGAAAATAGTTGTTTACTTCTTAAGAAAAAAATCTTGATTCAGTCGTTAACGTGCAATATTTCATCGCCAATAAAATAAAACACTAAAGAGGAGAAGGAAAATAAATTACCAACAACAGTACAAGCTACTCTAGCACAAAAAATACAAAACAAA